>NC_056735.1:236052809-236190309 GCF_019279795.1 Protopterus annectens | reverse complement strand
CTCCAGATTGCTGAACCACCGAAAAAGGGACTGGAGCTACAGATCTGTGTAGTCTGGAGTAAGTATCACACTCACACCCAACTACTACTGCAAGTATTTGACTCTACCAATAACTATTTAAAAGCAGTGATCACAATATTACTATCCCTAATCAATTTAGAATTCTGAGTGCTGAGCAGACCAATGAGAGAAGAGGAAGCACTTCCAAAGAGATAGTTCACTATAAATTATATCACCACCTACCCAACAAAATAATTGGCCCAAATGTTTTGAGAGTTGAAAAAAATGCTGCTTTATTGGTTGGAATGAAAGGCTCAGGGCATAATTTTGGCTATACAGGCAAATCCCTTGTATTAGTGTTTGCCTTTTGAAACACATTGGTTGCAATACTTTGATTACCCTTTTTCTGCATATATATCCATAGCCTGAGATGAAGGGTGGCTTGGAACACAACTATAATTGGAAATTTCCTTGCCTTTTGGGGGCCATTATTTGGGTCTTCCAGTGGCTTAATTGAACTTATATTGACATGATTACTGTCACTTAGGGTGCAATTTTGGTTATGTAGGCAAGTCTTTTGTACCAATGTTTTTTTTATATATATTGGTTTCAATATATTGATAATCCCTTTTTTGTGTGTATATATATCTTTGGCCTAAGACGAAGGTCAGCTTGGAAATTTATTATAACTGAGTACTTCTCTGCTTTTTGGGGGCCATTGTTTGGGTCATCCAGTGCCCTAATAGGAATTATATTGACATTATTTTTGTCATTCATGAACTTGTCTTGTTGACCATTATACAGGCCAACTCCAGCCAGATTATCTACAAAAGTGTCTAGATACAGTACTATTTAACCAAAGGAAGTTTTTTGGAGGTATTTTTCACTCTATTTTGGAAGCTATATTGAGTTTGGCATTGTTTTCTGACACAGACTGAACATTTACATAATCTACATTGACATTTTGTCCTTTTTAGGAGCATAAGGGCCCCAACATGGAACTTATTACATTGTTAAAAGGTCTGTCAGCAGACTGGCATGATGTAGGAATTTTTGGCCTTACACCAGCTGGCCAAGGAGATATGGGTAATAACAAACTCATAGGAGAACCATGCACTTTAATATTTTCTAAACTAACCAAAAGCATGAAAACGCTGAGATTGCATATTTGGCATTTAAGGCTTTTTAAAGTTTATAAGGTCAAAGATATCACTCTACGGGGGCTCAGAGTAAAAATGCAACCTTTAGTCAATCAGATTGATGAACAACTTACTCAAGATTGGGCTCAACCCCAACATCAGGCGTCTATGTTATTTGTGGAAGCCCTTAGCATGTACCATGAACGTGCTATAGATAAACATATTTTGGAGGTTAAACAATTTTGTGACGAAGCTAAGGTTTTTGAGGGGGAAGCTATTTTCAACACACACTTAAATACCCTAGCTAAAGAGTTATCACAATTGGAACAACATTTAAAAAAGAAAAAAATTGACAAATTTATCAGGGATGTTAGTGACTATCAAACAGGCAAACCATTTAATACACAAAGAAATGTTCGCTTTCAAGATACCACACAAAGATATATCAAGAAAAGAAAAAGACCCAGATCTATTCTTAGAAATAGAACTGAGCTTTCGGAGACAATTTCTGGTGATGATTCATCATCTGTCACTGATATAGATTCTCTAACCACTCAGGAGTCCCCAGTAGCCAAGAGGAAACCAGTGAATGACCTTTTATGGTCAAAAGACATGGGGGAGGGCAGAAAGCAAAGGGCCAATAAACAACATAGACCAACTTTTGAAACAGATGTTATCTTAAATAACAATAATGTACATAACATTTCATCTCACAGTCTTACGGATGATGAAATAAAGTTACTCAACTCAGGGATTAAATTTTGTTCTTGCTTTTTTTGTTAATGAACATGTTTTGGTCAATGATATAAATGACTTTTGTAGAACTTTAAACCTGAAATTGTTCTTTTCAGAGAATGATCAAACTCAAAGACCTACTGACTTTTGGTTTCGCAAGTCTTAATTTATGCCACCCATGGAGAGGCATGTCTCTGTGTTCAGAGAATGTGTTCTCAAAAATTTACACTTTCATGGTAGGATTTATGCCAATACCAAACATAATTTAACCAAGGAGGAACGAAACTTAGTAAGAACCATAATCTAATCATTCTACTGGCTGACAAGGGAGGGGCTGTCATTGTGCTGGATAGGGAGCAATATCTTAGGGTGGCCAAAAAACAGTTATCCAATGACCTTTTCTACATGTGTATGCATCTGGACCCAACTTTTAAGTTCAAGAAAGAAATAGATCAGTTTTTACAACTAGCATTTGAGGAAGGCATTATTACACAAGAAACTAAATATCATCTTACAGTTTCTGATCCTATATCACAATACCTATATCTATTACCAAAAATACATAAAGATCCTAGGGGAACCACCAGGTAGACCGATAGTTTCAGGTAAGGGATTTTTAACGGAATCATTGTCAGCATTCCTCACTAAGTATTTACAGTCTTTATTATCACAGGTCAGGGCCAGACTTAAGGACACCACCCAATTTTTGCAAATTATTGGAGATATCCAACTTGAACCTAATTGGCTACTTTGCACCCTGGATGTGACAGCGCTTTATACAACCATACTCCACTGGGCAGGTCTAGAAGCCATACAGTATTGGTTAGGTAAAGCAAACCTCTATCCACCAGGTTTTAATACGTTGTTAACCTGACTTAAAGAACATGTTCTAACTAAAAATGTTTTTTATTTCCAGAATGAATGTTATTGGCATGTCAGAGGCACTGCAATGGGTGCATCCTTTGCTCCCATTTATGCAGACCTGTTCATGGGTCACATAGAGGAGCAGTTAATCTATGATGAGTCCCACAATTTATTTTTGGACAACATGGACATCTGGCGTCACTTTTTACATGATTGCTGGTTGGTATGGAAAGGAGATATCCCCTATTTACTGGAGTTTGTGGACTATTTGAACGAAAATAAATGGGGTATCAATTTCACTCTGAATTGGGATAGGAACAAGATCACTTTCTTGGATTTGTTGATAAGTAGGAATTTGGACAACACATTTAAAACAGAAACATTCAGAAAATTTCCACAATTCAATACATTGCTCCATACCACCAGTCACCATCCACCTCATATTATTCACAATATACGAAAATCACAATTTTTACGAATCAAAAGTATCTGCTCCAATAATGAGGCTTACAATTCAGGTACAAAAAATTTGTGCAATAGATTCCTCAGTTGGGGGTATCAAATGGGGACCATACATTGTGCTAGTATGCATGCTGCAAGATCTGACCAGGAGGAATTATTACAATATCGACCAAAGCTTGATAAATTGAACAAAAATACATCTCAGAACATTCGTTTGGTTATAACCTGTGGCTGTAACACAAATGCATTTCGAGACATTATTAATAATCATTGGAATATTTTACTAGCTAATGAACATCTGGCCAACATTCTTCCCCCCAAAAGTCTATACTCGTATCGCAGAGGAAGGATGGTCAACTCATACCTGACTCACTACAAAAAGAGTTCCTCTACTGATTTTCACCAAACTACATTATTTGGGGATAGGTTGACAGGTAGCGGTCCCTGTGGACATTGTAGAGCTTGTGCACACATGTATAAAACTAAGGAGTTCACTAGCAGCAATACTTCAAAACTATACAGTTTTAACATGATGGGTAATTGCAGTAGTGATTGGGTTATTTATTTAGCTAGATGCTTTTGTTCCGCTTTCTATGTTGGGCAAACTCCGCGTCCACTTAGATTGAGCATCAGTGAGCATCTAAGTGATATAAGGAATAAAAGGCTTACAGATGCTCTTTATAAACATACTCTGTCCCATCATACTGCTAAATTACATTTTACTATCATAGATAAAATCCAGGGAAATAGAATGTGCAAGTCAGGTTGGCATGGTATACAAAATGAAAAAGAATCAGACTGGATAGTAAGGTTAGGAGTTCTCTTTAAACCTGGCCTGAATGAACACAATTGATTTGGTATGCACCAATAGGGGGACAACAGCAATTTAGCATATACTATTTAAACATGGTGTGTGTTTTTAAGCAATAACACTGAGGAAGGCTATTTAAAGCTGAAACCGGTTTGCTGCTATGAGGTTAGCCACCTTTTATATTAAATAAATGCAACTTGATCCACTTGGTTGGTGCTGGACTTTTTTGATTTTTCTTGGATTATTGGTTTAGTCCGTGCACTTGGCCTCACTTGCGTGTTTCTGGTTTTCATAATGTATCAAATGCCTTAGCCAGGTCCGGGTAGGAGGTATGCACTGTTTTCCACTGATCCATTGCCTTGGTGACCTTCTCAAAGAAGTTCTTTTTTTTTAGTATGCAGGATCTTCACCTGGCAAAGTCAAACTGGGTTGGGTCCAGTGTCTGAAGGTTGCTAATGTCTTTGTTGATCATTTCCATAAGAATTCATTCCATGGCTTTGCATATTAGAATAGTCAGACTGATAGGTCTGTAGTTTCCGGTGTCAGTTGTTGGTCTACCTTTGTGAACTGGGATAACTGTAGCAGTCCTCCATTGTCATTGTAAAAAGCCTGTTTTGAGGCTATAGTTGAAAAGTGACTCAAGTGGTCATGACAGGTCATGTTTCTAGCTTTTTATGAGACATTTCAAGATGTTGTTGGGGACAACTGAGGCTGTGTTTTTGGTCATAGTGAGCACTACAAGGACCTGCTCCCTGTTAATTGCTGGGGGAGGGGATTATGCCAGAAGGTATTTCATGGAGGCAGGAATATGACATCTTTTTTCACATTGATCCTCTGCTTCTTAGCTTTAACAGCACTGAGAAAACTATATTTGAACAATCTTGAAAACTCAAAAAAGTAGTCCTTAGTTTTGGAAAATGAATTTGTATGAAGCCAGTTGTGCCTCTTGTTCAATAGATATGTCCTCGTAAAATTGGGTAAGCAAACCCTCTGGACTTTGGAGAACCATTTAAGTTCTAAATTAAATTTTCATGGAACAGTTTCTTAAGAATTGACTCATCTCTAGAAGGAAGATTTGAAAAAGATTAGTTTACTACAAGACCAGTATGCTTAGGTTATTCTGCATCATGTGACTGGTATTTCTGCTCTATGACCAGTCTGCTTAGGTTATTCTGCATCATGTGACTGGTATTGCTGCTTCATGTGACTGGTATTGCTGCTCTATGACCAGTCTGCTTAGGTTATTCTGCATCATGTGACTGATATTCCCGCACTCTGCATAAGTACTCCACTGTGTTTAACTTAGCTGACTGTTGTCTTAGTTGCTGAAAAATTGGCTTTATTGATAAATACAGTGTTTCTAAGAGAAGCAAATTTTAGTCAACTGCCATAGGGATCTGAAGCCTATATTTCTATATGTTACATATTAAGCCCTGTGCTAAGGATTTAATACCTTTAGATGCCAAATAGGAGTGGTACCAGCACTAGAAGAATATTCATTTTTTTAATAAACTTATTACTTGTACAGGTATCAAGCCAACCT
The DNA here is from genome assembly GCF_019279795.1 of Protopterus annectens. NCBI lineage: Eukaryota > Metazoa > Chordata > Ceratodontiformes > Protopteridae > Protopterus > Protopterus annectens. The sequence goes on along the minus strand of NC_056735.1, from coordinate 236,184,755 downwards.
TGTTTGTTGACAAAGTTGCTATTTCCATCTGATGTCCTATGACATATATTAAGATATTCACAGATAACACAATACAGACCAAGTTAACTTGTTACCAATATTTTTCATCACCTTGTGTATACTATATCTGTATATACAAACCTTCCTGATTGGGCATCTTTTTCTTGTTTATGTTTTTCTTAACTCGCAGTGCCTCTATCTCTATATGTAAGTTACTGAATGAGAGTCAGTATTTTTTTTAATGGTACCAAGGAGCTGCTACTTGTCTGGAGCACTGGAACAGTCTGCAGGGCTACTTTTATTTTCTTTTGGTTCTCACCTCATCTGTCTTGTATTTATACTATTAATTTCTCTAAGTATTTTTGGTCTTTCTAATACCGTTTCAGGAATGGATGCCATTCTGAAGTCAGGTTGAGATTAGAGTTCATGAAATTAGTATTATTTCGGTCTTTGATGTTAGCCAAACATGCTCCTCTCAGCACCTGCAGTGTGCCCAGAATTGTCTCTTTCACTAATGTATAGAGTGTTACATGTATTGGTAGCATATCTAAGTATGAATGTAAATTGTTTTTTTAGTAGACCTGTTGCTCCTACTACTTTTTTAACTGTCTAGATATTTTTCTTCCACATTGTTCTCATTTCTGCCAGCGAATACTTGTGTTTTATGATGTTGTCTCTCTGTTAGTAAGATACTATAATCATTGGGTGTAGCAATTTCAGTGATCAATGCTACTTTTTGTCTTTTTTCGCAGACTACTATATCTAGTTTTCCTTGCATCTATTTTTGAACTGCTGGTAATGGGTGATCCATGTGATATAAACTTATTCATTCTGTATAATTCTTTGTGGTTCATGTTTCCAGTGCTTTTCAGCTACTTCTATATTGTAGTGTTTGTGTAATCTCCACTGTAACAGTCTTGACAAATTATTCTGCTTTTTCAGTATGCAGGCCCTCGGTCATGAGTGTACCATACCTAGCAACAACAAGTGTGACTGTTTCCAGTTCCTTTTTATAGAACTTGGACTTGTCACTTTCTCCCATCATTTCAATGGGCTTTGTAAACCAACTCATATGTAATCCACTATCCTGGGCCACCATTATTAGCCTTTCAACTTTTGATTTCAGTTCACCTCTTTTTAACCATTTCTGCATATCAACTTTTTGGTGCAACATGTACAAAGTGGTCTTAGTGTACTGTTTTTAATTCATATTTTTGGTGTTACTACAACTCTTAGACACTAATGGACACTACCAGACTACCCACCCAGCTGTCATCTCATTTCCACACCTTTATACACTGCAGCCCATACCACTTTCATGAGAATCTGCACACCAGTGATGGCACATTGACTTTGTGCCTGCAGGAGACCTGCATGACGCTAGTTGATTGAGCTGTGGTGGGAATTAAGCTATGTATCACAACCTATTTAATGTGCAGGGCATTCTAGATGCTATATAGGATGAACATGCATGTACCCATTAACCTGTGAAAGCTATCTGGCCATTGCCTCAGGATTCACTAATGGGCAGTAGCACAGCAAGAACTTCCCACACCTCACCCACAGAATTGAAATCAGGGGTAACCACTCTATCCCAGCCCATACTGTTGCTCTAGCACTTTTGGAGCTAGTTAATAATTGCAAGTCACTGTCACAGCAGTCAGGAACAAAATCCCAGCACAGCATGCTGAATTATGAGGATGTGCTCTTTCAATGAAATGGAACTTTAGAGACAAATGAACTTTTCATTAGAAGAAATATAATGGAAGAAGAGAATTAAACTTATACAGTTTGTGGGGGGACTCACCCTACACATGTTCTTACTAATATTGCACTATCAAAGGCATACAAACTGCAGACCAATTTCTCTGCGTTTGGGCAAATATATTTTGACAAATGTTTAAAATATGTCAGGCATAGAATGCAATAGCATTTAAGACTTTGTGCTTGTTTAGTTTAAAATGTCCATAAAGTCCTATTTAATTTAGTAATATTTGTTGCATTAAAAAAAACACACATGAACATGAACAAACAGAAACATTGTATAGAATATGGAAACTATTATTTCATCCAAATCATGGCTGTCTTATTATGCTTACAAACTCTAGCAATATCATAGGAACAATACAAATAAAAGTTGTAGCAAGGGCAGGTCAAAAGCAGCAGCAACCTTGGGCAGAGGTTTTGGGGGTATGGCCTTGTCATAGCCATGTCATAGACATGGCTGGTCACTTTAGGGAATAGCAACATTTATTTATAATTAATTAAATAATTAAACCTTAATGAATGATAGCGTTTTTAATGATAACAAGCAAGGAACACTTGTTTGGAGCAATCTGGAGGGACTTTTTTACTTTTGATTCCCAACTTGTTTTGAGGTGGAGTTCTAAATTTTGACCCAAATCCCGTGAACTCCAAATGCTACGGTGGCATAGATGCTCATGTTTGCCTGGACCAATTCTCTGAAATTTGCCATGATTACATAAAAAGCCTTCTGTTCTGAGCATATGATTTTTGGTTGTGCTTTACCAAATCTTTTGGCAATTATTTTTGCCAAGACCTTAAATATGTTTATTAGAGAAGTTGGCCAAAAGTTTGTCATGTGAGTCAAATCTCCCTTATCATTGCATAGTACTGCTCATCTGGCTTTAATGCTAGAGGAGGCACAGCATGAGTCTGAAGAACATTTCCATCTACTCACATTAAGCTTTCAATTATATATTCCCCTCCCAGCATACAGTACTCATCTTAATAGCCATCAGGACCAGCAGCTTTGTTGGGTTTTAGTTATCTCTTCTGATATATTTCTCTCCAATAGGACCCTATCCCCCAGTAGCAGCTGGCGACTTTAAAGCAAATTGGAGCTGCAGGACTCAACTGTGTGAGAGGGGCTAAATGTAAGTGGGTGTGGCTATATTACAGCAAATCAACAACAATTATTTGTGGTCAAACAACAAATGAGGTCATTCTTTTTCATCTACAGACTGTCTACTGTATGTACCCACTCTTTATAGCAACTTTACTGACCATATGCATCTTAAATGGCTGGCTGCAGTCAACAAGGCAGCCCTAGGTAAAATGCAACCCTAGACAAAGGGCTCCATGGGCTACCCTGTTGCCCACTAGTCCCCCCTGCACTTCTCCTGTGACCTCCACACTAGTTTCCATTGATTCTAGCCCAACACAATCCAGACAGATTACTTCTCTCTTGCTTTTTTTACAAGTTGTCTTGCTTTGTATGTCCCCCATGCTTGTAACACACCCCAACTGGCCAATACTTTACTGTAATTAAGTCTGTGGGCAGAGACTTTCCAGGAAGGCATAGAATTCTAGATGCTCTAAAGTGTATCATAGAGCTAGTTTACTATCTTTTGAGTTAATGATGGCCTTCTTCTTCTTCTTTCAGCTTTTCCCGGTTAGGGGTCACCACAGCAGATCATCTGTCCAGTCATTATTGGCAGTGGAGTTTTACGGTGTTGAGTTGCCAGCCTGGCGCCCAACCTTCCACAGAAGGCACACACATACACAGACTCACACCTAGGGCCGGTTTAGAGTGTCCAATCCACCTACTACATGTCTTTGGGATGTGGGAGGAAACCACATGACCACAGGGAGAACATGCAGACTCTGCACAGAAGGCACCCCAACCGAGAATCAAACCAGAGAACCTGTTGCTGTGAGGCAGCAATGCTAACCACTGTACCACCGTGGCCGCCCTGATGGCCTAATCAAAAAAAAATCATGGCTGAGGAAAGATATTCAGTCTTATGTTTTTCATTGAAGGAATAAGTTAGGGCTAAAGCTTAATGTTCAAAGCCAAGAAAACTGTAGTTTCCCAATAAACTGAGAAGAGAAATGTAGGGATATATAAATCATGTCTGGGAATACTGCCTGCCTTCCTACCACTCCAAAAACATAGCAAACTTCTATGTAGTACTCTGATGTTAAACTGGGATGAAAATCGCAAATGGCCAAAGGCATATATCATATAGCTAAGCATTTGAGGAAAGAAACCAAAGCACATGGATGAAATCTACACAGAGATGAAGAGTAGATGAATACAGAAGGAATCAAACATACAAAAACTCCGTGGAAGAGCTGAGCGCTGTTGATGGAAACACTACTTGATGCGGCAGTCTGGGAATAATCAGTAGCTATCACACACAACCTGCCCACACCACCACAGGTAGCCACTCATTCAGTACTGCTGGTGTTTGACTGTGATGGGTAGTGAAAAAAATAGGCACGCTACTTCTGTAAAGCCATAATAATAGCTTCTCTGGAGCAAATGGTAATAGTATCAATCATTTTCATATACAGACAACCTCTCTACCCATCAATTACATCCAGCTTTATTGACTCTCTATACCTCACATATCAGAATGTAATAAAAAAAGAGAAAAAAATTTGTCACAGCAATTTATTTTAACCCCCCACACACACACACACACACACACACACACACACACACACACACACACACACACAATCAGATCTTTAATTGTAAAATAAAAAAGAATGGGCAAGAACACTGCACCAGACTTAAAAAGAAAAAAAAGAAAACAAGAAAAAAAATCCAAAATCAAATCCACTGTATTGTTCTTTCAAACCAATACTTTATTATACATAGAGTGAGAACTTTCGTCTATTCACTCTGACTTTTACAGACTCTCACTGCAAGACTACAAGATAAAATTTAGTTCATAAAATAGTAAAAGAATCATGACATAATCTAAAACTCACCCAATCAAATTCCTTTTTTTAAAATCAGTTCATTGACTTGATTTTAGCGCACGATAACACATTCAGTTATGTACCTTCTTTAAAATCATTTGTCGTACTTTGTTGTAAACCTCTGTTTATTTAAAACACATTTAAATTAATATGGTCATTCACATCAAAAGAATTTGTGTATTTAATCTTATATGCCACTCATATTTCTTGGTGTCTAAGACATTCTTAGCATCCTGCCCCTAATATCAAGTTCTATAGCATTTAACACATAAAAGATTAACGTTTTAAACTTTGTGCATTTAAAATGTATCTGTACGGTTCTACCTGACTTCACCGAAACACCACAACACATAAAATCCACATGCCCGACAACTGGCGGTACACAAACACGAAACCTTATACACTTCCACAAACAAAACACATTCCCCATCCAAAACCACATACACAACACAAGCACACCAAAATCCCTGCAAACCCACACTAAACCTCACATACACAACTACCTACAACCCTGACCCAAACCCTAACCCTAAGGTCCAACCCTAACTCACTTATCCCGCTAACCCAAACACAATCACTACTAACCCTAACTCACTTATCCCGCCCTAACCCAAACACAATCACTATACACAGCCTTTTCCCATTTCGGCATCCTCAGCGCGTTGCTTTTTCATCCGTCGGGTCGGTCTTCTGCACGTCGATCTTCTGGGTCCCGTCCGTCGGTCTTCTGCACTCTCGCTTCTTCTGGCGCTCCTTTTAGTCGTCGTGTTAGGTGGTCGAGTCAGTCAGGTAGAACCATCTGTACAACGTATTTTTGCTATTCTTCTTTTTTATTGCATATATTTTTAAACTCAGTTTCCTAATAGTACTGCCCACATAAAATGCCTGGCATGACAAACACTCAGCAACATTGCAATAGTTTGGTGTGGTATAATTTATTCCTGTATTCAAACAGAAAAAAAGAAGGACCATTTTCTACAAATCTGCATTGATTGCACATACTACATGATTGTTTCCTTTTATTTTTAAACACTTCCTTCTGTTTCCTTTCTGTCTTTTAATAATATTCCTAATGGTGTAACATTTTTATTATAATAATGGGTGCTGCACCCACCATTTTATCCACTGCAAGATCTCCAGCCAAAATCTACCATTTATTTGTCACTGTATCATGAATTGCTGCAGTGTGAAGAATAGAAGTTAATACTAAACCTAAAGTGTACTTGTTTACATCATTAACACCCATTACAGAGGGATTAGCATCTTCTTCATCTTTGTCAGTCAATGGTTTATAAAGAAGTGTTCTTCCTTTTTCTATGTCACTGGCCGTTTCCTCAATAACACTTACGGGTTATCCCATTTTTTAGACATTCTTTTTAGACTGCCCATTTCTCTTCCAAAATAGAATCATTTCTGGTTAGTGTGCTAATCCTGACCATTTGACCTCATACTATGTTATGCTTTAGATGGCTGGGGTGCATGCTACCATAATGTAAGTAGCTATTACTGGCAACAGCTTTTCTTGCAACTATGGTAAATGACTTTCATTTGACAGACGTTTCTAAGGCTTAATGTCCAAGAATATTATACTGCAACTGTTTGTAGTGAAAGTAAAATTCAGGAACGTGGTTGTTTTGTTCAAATATTTCTCAAATCTTACTAGCAAATTATTGTCACCACTATAAATAAAAAGAATATCATCAGTAAAGCACACATATTTTTACAAAAAGATGGAAAAACATTGTAAATGTACAAGTCTTTCCAATGTGCCAACATGTTGTTATTGTTGTTTGTCTTTCGGCTTTTCCCGGTTAGGGGCCGCCACAGCGGAACTCTGGTCCGCTAATGATTGGCAGTAGATTTTCACAAACGATGAGGTGCCAGCTCGAAGTCCAACCTTCAACAAAGGCACACCCATTTATGCATGTCTTTCGAATGCCCATCAAACCACTGGGAGGACATGCCGACTCCACACAGAAGGCACTCCCTGCACTCCAGCCGAGAATCGAATGGGAGAACCTCTTGCTGTGAGGCAACAATGCTACCGCTGCACCATCGCAGCAGTTCCAATGTGCCAACATAATATTAGAAAAACTGGGAGCCATTGCAGCCCTCATAGCCACCCCTTGAATTTGCTGGCAAAAATTCTTATTCAAATGAAGTAGTTGTGTTTCAAAACTACCTCCAAACATGAAGTGATAAAGTCAACTTCTCTATCACTAAATGTTCACTTTTCAAGTAAATGTTCTTTAAACCACACAAGATCAATGTCAATGGATATATAGCTTTATAGATTGTAAATATCAGCTGTTACTAAGTAAGCTTGACTTCTTACTGTAAGGTTGTTAAACTTGCTAATACAGTTAGCAGAATCTAATATGAAAGATTTTATGTTTTACAGGTTTCAACTTATATTCAACAAATACCATAAAATGCTCTGCAACCAGTACTATCAGTCTCAGAAGTGGATTGTTGCAATCAGTATGATGCTTGGGTATGTCAAATAGCACTCCTATGCTAGAAAATGTTACAGTCAAAAAGTCATCAGCATTTTATATGCATACCCTTCTTGTAAACTCCAGTGTAAAAATTCATCAATTTCTTTGTACCTAGCAGTAATTGTTCCTTTATCTATTTCTTTGTAAATGAACCATCACTTAACTCATTCAAGCCTATAGCGCCTTTTGTATATCTCCATTTCACAACCATAGCTCCTTATGGCATCCAGACCTTTTTAGGGTCTGGCTTCTTTAATTAAGTGACTTACTAGCTATAATATGCAGTATTAGAAAGTGTGAGTAGTGATTAACAAAATTACACCAAAACTGTTAATCTAGAATGTCCTGCAGTAGAGAAATGAATCATTGTTTTTCACTTTTTATTCATATTTTCAAATTTGTCGTGGCGGTGGGGCTGCGGTAGCATTGTCACCTCACAGTATAGACGCTGTCCGGTTCGATTCTCAGCTAGAGCGTCTTCTGCGTGGAGACATACGTAAATGGGTGTACCTTCGTTGAAGGTTGTGCATCAGGGCTGTTAACTCGGCACGTAAAAATCAACTACCAATCATTAGCGGACCGAAGTTCCGCTGTGGCGACCCCTAACCAGGAAAAGCCGAAAGACACAACAACATTCATATTTTCAACTTTAAGCTCATATTTTTATATCTGAGAGCCTTACATGATGTTGAGGGGTATGGTGTGATATGACATGGTAGGACACTGGAAAATTCATTGTGTGAGTCCTTTTGTAACAGTATACCTGAGGTATTGCTAGTTGTTTGTTAGTAAATATGAAAATAAACATTTCCATATATACTTAATACTTCAAAAAACAAGGGACTTACAAACTGTCACAATGACATCAGGCGAAACCTTACATATTGTTGAAGAAAACTAATGTTGAAAGTTGCACTGTAAGCTGCACATCTTGAGTGGTATCTAGTGTTATTTATAATTATACAATTAATCATATGTTTTCATATTTATGTAAATGTCCCAATAAACATGTACTCAGAAGAATTTCTTGTTATCATATGAAAGCTTATATCTGGTTAACAAAAATGTTCTAACAATATATGTCGAGGTTGTACAGTTTCCAAAATTGTTTGTGAAAGTATAGCAAAAAATATAATTTTGGGTTTGTGTGTATTATAATATATTATAGCATTTATGGAAAGATTATAAATGAATTAGCTAGTATCACTGTAAAGAGTATTTGTACAGTTTGAATACCATTTGTTGTTCACAAAATATTTACATTTATTTATCTTATGAATTTTAAGTTTTTTTTCAGGAATGCAAGATGTATATAGGTTGTTAGAGGTGTGATGTTCCACACCGCATAGGTGTTGCTGAGTAAAGAGATCATACATCCTTGTATTATAATTATATGTATCCATGACTACTGCCACCCCATTTTTAGCTACCTTCGTTTTTATCTACCTCATGTTGGGTAGTCATAAAAAGCTAGAAGTATCTCAGCATCATTAGATAACTTTAATAACATATTTTTCTTCTATAGAAAGATTGTAGAACTTTCTCCCACAAGGTTTCAATAGGATTGACCTGATTTCTTTTTCACATACCTTTTCAAAACATTTAATAAAGTTATTAGGTGGTGGTATAAAAAACTGAGTTTGCTTAAGCCTTTATCACTGCTGTTCCTTTCTCTGTCATTATTATGAAAAAACACAGCTAGGCTTAATTTTCTAGCAAATAACTTAAGTTATAGTATCTGTAATGGTTGCTCTCTTAAAGGATATAAAACCAAAGCCTCTTTGCAGCAATGTAATGTAAAAGTCCATCAAGTTCCTATGAGATAGATTGTAGGCATTAAAAAGTTCAGTACTTACTGCCTCAAACTGTCAGTTTTCAGTTCAGAAATCACTCCAGTGTGTGGTTATTCCTGTTAATAAAATATCCCTGAGCTCTGGCTCCATCTGTTGTATTTGGTAAAATGTGGGTGTTCTGGTTTGTTCCACACTTGTTTTGTGCATGTTTTTATTTTTTTTTTTGAATACTCCAACCCCTGTAACACATCTACCTTCATGTAGTTCCTTTCCTTTTTGGAATAAAAACTTTCCTTCTCTGTTGATAGTTCATAGTTCTCCTTCTGTTTCTCTTGCTACATCCCTTCATTTTGCTGTTCTGTTGGTGTCTTGGGAGATTACTCTCTAAAAAACTTCCTCCTGAAGTCCCTCATTTGTTGTCTGACCAGGTCTTATAGTCTCATCTTCTGACTGGTTATCAAATAAATTTCCCTGTTTTACATTTCCTCATCACTGAATCTTCCTTGTCAACTGCAACCAGAAGTGAAGTGTTTGCATATAACTTTCATATTCTGAGAAATTAATAGTATCTTAAAATGTTCTAAATCACTTGTCAATTCATTTTTAGTTTAATCATTTGCTGCTTTTTATATTTCAGCAACAAAGAAACCGGTTTTAAACCTTTGTTCCAAAATCTCATCCCAACTCTTTTTTTCAGACTAGGGTCAGGGTTGATGTCTGTGCTCAGTTTTTTTTTTCCTTAGTCCTCTTGGGATGCTTTTACACTGTAAGCTTGACTTGAAAAATAGAAGATCCCACATTACCCTTTTATATTTTACGGTATTTTTTCAGATTCTTTAAACATGCCACCAGCATTCCAACTCCTTGTGTTTGACCCCACAGTAACATCAACATTAGATATACTTAAAATACTTTCCACATATTTACCATTGAACAGTTCACTAGTTAAAGTACTGATTCCTGAAGGTATAGATGGACCCTCCATAACAGTTCTAGCTGGCTTCTCAAGAAATGCAGTACTGTCGATGGTATTAGACCTTTTTACTGTCCCTTCTTTTTCAATAGGATTGCACATATCTGTACAGTGGATAGTTTATTCACTGCAGGATCTCCCGCCAAAATCTGTCAGTTATTTGTCACTGAATCATGAATTGCTGGAGTGGCAGGCTATCCTTATAACCACAGTTCTCCGGTGAAGAAGGTATTATGTTAGTCCTATCTACAGGTCCCCAAAGTCACTCTTTGACTGGATTTCTTATTTTTAGCATTCTCCTCAATCAGTTTGATGGAACAGGCATCAGTGAAAACTGCTGGAGTAATCATAAAAAGCTAGAAAAATAAAAAAAAAAACAGAATGGACTAACACTTGTCATCAGACTTTTAAAAAACAATAAATGAACAAAAGAAAATCCAAAATCCAGTGTCATTTCTACAAACCAACACTTTATTATGCACAGTAAAAACATTCTTCTGCTCATATTCAGACTTTTTCAGACTCTGATTACAAAATTAAAATAGTAAAAAAATCATGACATCTAAAATGCATACCACCATTTAGTGATAGAGAAGTTGACATTATCACTTCATATTTGGAGGTAGTTTTGAAACACAAGTACTTCATTTTACCATCAAATTCAAGGTGCACCCATGGGGGCTGCAATGGCTGCCAGTTTTGCTAATATTGTGTTGGGAAACTGAGAAGACTCGTATGTTTACAACAGAGGTTTTTCCATCTTTTTTGAAAAAGTATGTGCACTTTATTGATGATGTGCATCTTATTTGACATAGTAGCAATAATTTGCCAGTAAGATTTCAGGAATACCTGAACAAAACAAGCACGTTTCTAATATACTTTAAGAGTCATTGAGGAAATGGCCAGTGACATAGAAAAAGGAAAAAAAAAACTTCTCTATAAACCACTGACCAACAAATATGAAGAAAATGTTAATCCCTCCGTAATGGGTGTTAAAGATCTAAACAAATACACTTTAGGTTTAGCATTAAGTTATATGATTGACAATCCAGCAATCCATGAAACAGTGACAAATAACTGGCAGATTTTGGCTGAAGATCCTGCAGTAGGTAAGGTGGTGGGTGCAGCATCCATTATTATAATTAAAAATGTTACACCATTAGGAATGGCGGTCACAGTGGTGCAGCAGTTAGCGTTGTTGCCTCACAGCAAGAGGTTCTCCGGTTCGATTCTCAGCTGGGGTGCCTTCTGTGCGGAATCTGCATGTCCTCCCTGTGGTCACGTGGGTTTCCTCTGGGTGCTCCGGTTTCCTCCCACAACCCAAAGACATGCAGTAGGTGGATTGGACACTCTAAATTGGCCCTAGGTGTGAGTTTGTGCATGTGTATGCCTTCTGTGGAAGGTTGGGTGCCGGGCTGGCAACTCGCCACCGTAAAACTCCACTGCCAATCATGAGCGGACAGAAGATCCACTGTGGCGACCCCTAACCAGGAAAAGCTGAAAGAAAAAGAAAACAGCATTAGGGATATTCTTGAAAGACAGAAAGGGGGAATAGAAGGAAGTGGTTTAAGAATAAAAGGAACATATTCATGTAATATGTGCAATCAATGCAGATTTGTAGCAAATGATCCTTCTTTTTCTGTTTGAATATTGGAATAAGATATGCCTCACTAAAATATTGCAACTGTACCACCTTTCATGGCGTTTATGTTGCTGAGTGTTTGTCATGCCAGGCATTTTATGTGGGCAGGACTATAAGGAAACTGAGTTCAAGAATACATGATCACCGCCATGCAATAAAAAACAAAGAATAGCAAAAACGCTTTGTACAGATGAACTTTAAAATGAATACATTTTAAAAAGTTTATTTTTATGTATTAGATGTTATAGCATCTGATATTAGGGGTAGACGTGCTAAGAACTTGTGGCAAATCTGCAGACTTAAATGACCATATTAATTTTAAATGTGTTTTAAATAAACAGAGCTTTAAGACAATGTACAAGAGATGATTTTAAAGAAGGAATTTGATTCAGTGTGTTTAAGATGACATCATGCTTGTCTGTTTGCTTTTTTACTATTTTGTGAGCTGTTTTATCTTGTGGTCAGAGTCTGAATATAATAAAGTATTGAGTTAAGGATTGAAGGATCGGCACTGAGGATTTCAGGTTTTTTCATGTTTTTAGATATTTAATTGTGATTATCTCATGAATCAAAGATAAAGCTAAATAATGGTAAACAGATGGCCAAAACTGAAGACAGATACAGTGTTTATTATACTTAGAACTTCAGTGATCCAGCTATTGGTATCCTCTTGCTTTGTCCATTATAAATCCTATAACACTGGGCTTGCAGAAAGGGACCTAGCATGGCTGCAGCAGATTCACACATCAATGGCAAGGCCACTGTATTGGACTGGCTAGTCATTTTATATTACATCTTTGCTGCAAGACTTGCATTATCTGCTGAGTATTGCCCAGTTTGGTTCTGGATCCTGTTTATTTAAAATAGCTTTTGGTGCCCTATTCCCTGGATAGGGCTCTTAAGTCATTGGGTATGGGACTTCTTCTTTTGGCTGCTCCTGTTAGGGGTCACCACAGTGGATAATCTGTTTACATTTCTTCCTGTCCTCTGCATCTTGCTCTGTCACACCAACCACCTGTATGTCCTCTCTCACCACATCCATAAACCTTATCTTAGGCCTTCCTCTTTTTCTGTTACCTGGCAGCTTCATCCTTAGCATCTTTTTCCCAATATACTCTGCATTCCTTTTCCTGTCCAAACCAATGTAATCCTGCCTCTCCGGCTTTGCCTCCAAACCTTCCAACCTGGGCTGACCCTCTAATACACTTATTCCTAATCCTGTCCACCCTCGTCACACCCAGTGCAAATCTTAACATCTTTAACTCTGCCACATTCAGCTCTGACTCCTGCCTTTTTTCAGTGCCACTGTCTCCAACCCATATAACATAGCTGGTCTCACTACCCTCTTGTAGACCTTCCCTTTCACTCTTACCGGTACTTGTCTGTCACAAATGACTCCTGACACTCTTCTCCACCCAATTCATCCTGCCTGTGCTCTCTTCTTCACCTCTCTTCCACACTCACCATTATGCTGAACTATTGATCCCAAGTATTTTAACTCATCCACTTTCACCACCTCTACTCCCTGCATCCTCACCATTCCTCTATCCTCCCTCTCATTCACATACATATATTCTGTTTTAGTCCTGCTGACCTTCATTCCTTTTCTCTCTAGAGCATATTTCCACCTCTACAGGGTCTCCTCCACCTGTTCCCCACTCTCACTACAGATCACAATGTCACCTGCAAACATCATAGTCCACGGGGACTCCTGTCTGATCTCGTCTGTCAACCTGTCCACCACCATTGCAAATAAGAAAGGGCTCAGAGTTGATGCTTGATGTAATCCCAACTCCACTTTAAACGCATTCATTACTCCCACCACAGACCTCACCACTGTCACACTACCCTCGTACATATCCTGTACCACTCTTACATACTTCTCTGACACTCCCGACTTCCTCATGCAATACCACAACTCCTTTCTAGGCACCCTGTCATATGCTTTCTCTAAATCCACAAAGACACAAAGCAACTCCTTCTGACCTTCTCTGTACTTCTCCATCAACATTCACAGAGCAAATATCACATCTGTAGTGCTCTTTCCTGACATTAAACCATACTGCTGATCACTAATCATCACCTCCCTTCTTAACCTAGCTTCCACTACTCTTTACCATAACTTCATGCTGTGACTGATCAATTTAATCCATCTGTAGTTACTACAGCACTGCCCATCACCCTTATTCTTAAAAATCGGTGCCAAAACACTTTTTCTCCATTCCTTAGGCATCTTCTCACTTTCCAAGAGTTCATTAAACAATCTAGTTAAAAACTCCACTGCCATTTCACCTAAACACCTCCATGCTTCCAAAGGTATGTCATCTGGACCAACAGCCTTTCCATTCTTCATCCTCTTCATAACTATCCTTACTTCCTCATTGCTAATCCACTGCACTTCATGATTCACTATCCGCACATCATCCAACCTTCTCTCCCTCTCATTCTCTTCATTCATCAGCCCCTCAAAGTTCTCTTTCCATCTGCTCAACCCACTCTCCTCGCTTGTGAGTACATTTCCCTCATTATCCTTTATCACCCTTACCTGCTGCACATCTTTACTAGCTCGGCCCCTCTGTCTAGCCAATTGGTACAGGTCCTTTTCTCCCTCCTTAGTGTCAAACCTTTCATACAACTCTTCATACGCCTTATCCTTAGCCTTCACCACCTCTCTCTTTGCCATGCACCTCATCTCCTTATACTCCTGTCTACTTTCATCATCTCTCTGACAATCCCACATCTTCTTCGCCAACCTCTTTCTCTGTATACTCTCCTGTACTTCTTCATTACACCACCAGGTCTCCTTGTCCTCCTTCCTCTTTCCAGATGTCACACCAAGCAGCTTTTTAGCCATCTCCCTTACTAGCTCTGCTGTAGTTACCCAGCTATTTGGTAACTCTTTACTGCCACCCAGTGACTGTCTTAACTCTTCCCTGCCAGCCAGTGCCTGTCTTAACTCTTCCCTGAACTCCACCTCACAATTACCCTTTTTCACTTTCCACCATTTGATCCTTGGTGCTGCCCTCACACTCCTCCTCCTCTTCTTGATCACCAATGTCATCCTACAAACCACCATCCTATGCTGCCTAACTACACTTTCCCCTGCCACCACTTTACAGTCTTCAATCTCTTTCAGACTGGCCCTTCTACATAAGATATAATCCACCTGTGTGCATCTTCCTTCACTCTTGTATGCCACCCTATGCTCCAGTCTCTTATTAAAATACGTATTCACCACAGCCATGTCCATCTTTTTAACAAAATCCACTACCATCTGACCTTCTGCATTCCTTTGCTTAACACCATACCTACCCATCCCTTCCTCATTCCCTCTGTTCCCTTCACCAAAATGTCCGTTGAAATCTGCTCCAATCACCAGTCCCTCACCCTTGGGTACAGTCATCACCACTTCATCCAACTCACTCCAAACTTTTTCTTTCTCATCCATCGCACACCCAACTTGTGGAGCATATACACTAACAACATTCATCATTACACCATCAATTTCCAGCTTCATAAACATTACTCTATCCGACACTCTTTTCACCTTCAAAACACTCTTAGCATACTGTTCCTTCAGGATAATCCCTACACCATTTCTCGTCCCATCCACGCCATGATAAAACAATTTGAACCCACCTCTGATACTCCTAGCCTTGCTCCCCTTCCATATGGTCTCTTGCACATACAATATACCAACCTTCCTTCTGTCCATCATATCAGCTAGCTCTCTCCCTATACCAGTCATACTGCCAACATTCAAAGTTCCAACCCTCACTATCACAGTCCTAGCCTTTACCTGCCTTCAGGCATACCCCCCTCTTCTCCTCCTTCGGCCAACGGTAGCCCAATTTCCCCCAGCACCCTGTTGGCCAACAGTACTGGTGGCAGTCATTGTTAACCTGGGCCTCGACCGATCCGGTATGTATATCTGTATTGTTGTCCGCATGTATGATTCATAGTAGCTGCGCTTCTTATATATATTTTGGAAGGTTTTTTATTCGTGCTTACAACTGTTTATCACTGCAGTTCCAGTTTTGCATGAGTGGCTGCTAGCGTTTTGTTTGTGGTTTTGCATGTATGATTTGGCAAAATTTTACACCGGATGCCCTTCCTGACGCAACCCTCCCCATTTATCCGGGCTTGGGACTGGCACAAAGAAATGCACTGGATTGTGCATCCCCACTGGTGGAACTGCTGGTCATTTTAAGAACTCATTTAGGGACTTCTGGTGATTGACTTACCATGTCAGTTTGAGTTGTTTAAAATTATGTAATCATTACATTTTTTCAGCATTTAAATAAATAAATAAAATACAAAGTGAATACTTTGGGGGAGATTCAGTGAGGTTTTGCCTTGCTAATTGTAAAGGGTAACACAAGGTTTTTTGAGGACATCACAAGAGATATATAATAGTATATACAGTGAGTCCAAGAAGACAAAAAGACTAAGAAATGCAGAAGCTGTAAGATGGCAGTGAGCAAGGAAAACAAGAAGCTATATGCAAATTTACAAGCAGAAACTTAATAGTTACCAGTAGTGCTGTAAATGGAGTGATATGAGAGGAAATTATCCCAATGCAGAGTAGTGTTGATTAATAGCTATGTCCTGTTGTCTGGCATTTGCATTGCTTTAAGAGATAGTGTTTGAGCTGGGGGCTGAACTTAGCATAGTTAGCATGCTCAGTGAGATAGTAAGGAAGGGATCACCACTGTTTTGGAGAAAGTACAAAGAAACTACATTTGGAGCTATGTAGTTTGGTAGATGGGGTTTAGAGAGTACTGTACCCTAGCATCTGAAGTGGTAGGTAGGGGTGACAGTGATTACTTTCATTGCAAGTGTAGAATAGGAATCTGGTGGTATAATTTAAATATTTAGTTTGTTAGTTAGCTATTTAATTAGTTAGGTTTGTTCTAAATATTCAATCTGGTGGTATAATTTAAATATTTAGTTTGTTAGTTATCTATTTAATTAGTTAGGTTTGTTCTAAATATTCAAAAATGCAAGTTCAAGTGAATGAAAACACAGGTAAATTTAAATTCAGCACCTGTAGGAAGGTCACACTTGTATATGTACCTGTATGTTGGAGTGCCCACCCCAAATTTTGGAAGATGAAACTTATAAGACGCCAGGCAGTCGGGACACCTAAAATGGCACCAGATGAAAATATGTTTGGTCAAGAGACTCTGTATCTGTTTTTAAGTAGGTTGATGTCACAAAAGTTAATGGATCAATCCAATAAATACAAAGTGTTAACACCAAAAAACAGTTTCTCTTGTTTTTTGTCAATAAATAGCTATACACAGCTATATGGGAGTAAGGTGCCCAATGTTTCCCAAAAGACTACTAATGCATGATCCTTGGTTATAATGTCAATGAAAATGACATAAAAAACTTCATTAGATCAAACTGAAAAAAACATTACAGGAGGACATTGATTTGTTGCAAGTAGCGGTTGATGAACCTTTGTCCTTTAAGGAAACCAAAAGATAAAACGTATTCTGGAAAGCAATCATGGCCTGAGAAAGAGGAGCAGTTTCTGGATAAAGGGGCATACCCAGGTGTTTTTTTTTTTTTCTCGATGGTGGTATACAAAGGATGGTTGATGGAAATCACTACACATTCAGTCATTCAGTTCTAATGGTGTAATCTGTTTTGCAATTTGTAACAGCTGTGAGGCATTCTACATGAGTAAGGCATCTCACAGACTGTCACAGATGATTTAAGAGCACACTTATGTGGTAAAGAATGGAGAGATAAGCAATACCTTATAGAGGCATTTAGCCTCAGATACAAAACGTAAGTGATTAAGATTGTTGGTTGGGTCAGTGATTTGGAGTCCTTGTTACATGAGAGGGAGGTGGACTGACAGCTGTTTCTTAATGCAGCAATTTTCATTGGTTTGTTTGGTGCTATCAGCATTAAATGTATGTTTAAACTGAGGCCATTAAAATACCAATGCAGTTTCTAAATGTTAAAAAAAAGTTTCTGTTTGGGAAAGTGTTTCAGCTGGCTCAGCTGGTAATTTAATTAATAATTTAAGTGCATTGGTATTTGATAGTTGCATACTTTTGTGCACAGTGAATTTAAATTTGCAGATAGTGATCCTTTGTTTTCATGGAGTATTCTTTTAGCCTTTATGAAGAAGTGCCTGTTCAATAAATTATGGTGGATTTTTTTTCTGTTGATCTTTGGCTTGGTGTCTTTGCATTTAGTTAATATTCTCAAGGGTAATTACCACTGACACAGCTGTTTGTGTTAAAGTTTTGCATTGATCGGCTGGTTTTGGTCATGGCTTGCAGTCACATGGTTTATTTTTCCATTCTTCACACTTCAATCTTCATAAAGTTCCGGATGAACAATATGTGCAGATCGATCAGCTTAATGTATACATCTGCATTTATCCAGAAAAAAATTAAGATGATGAGGTGGAAATTATAGCTGAAGAACCTGCTAATAATGTTACAACTGTACTTGGTTATTCAGGCGATAACTCAAATGACAGAAGAGAGAATACAAATGATGTGGGCATTACACTAGCCCCCAAGGCTAGCAACAGTAAATTTGCTCAGGGACTGCAGAGCAATTGTTTCTCCAGTTTCAAAAATATCACTGATTCATTTAACACATTTGGTTAAGTTTACAGCATTACCATGGTTGGTCTATGTTTAATAGAATATTTTGAGTAAAAAGAATAAAGAAAGGTCTAACATCTAGCAAGTTCCCATATGATCTTTCTGAGAACTCAACGTTGCATAGACTTGATCTCTTTTTTACACCCTGGCAAGATGTGAGTTAATGTGCATTCTGGTGAAACACAATGATGTGCTAACTAATGTCCTGACTGCAAAGATAAAAACCTCACATCATGCTTTCATAAAATATAAGTGGTTCGGCTAGTTCAAATTATGATACAAAACAGGTTTTTAATAAACATAAAAAGTGTGAAGCCTCCATCTACCAAAGGAAAGCAAAGTAGTTCATTTGACTTGAAAAGCACTACACAGAAGAAAAAGCATGCTCCATGAAGCATAGTAGTCCAGGAGCTTTCAATCATAAAATAAAGATGGAGAGATTGGGAGCCACATAAACAAGTGTGCATCCCTGTAATGTTTTTTTTATATGAGACATCACTTATGCAAAGGTCATCAAGGATCACCGAGAAGAGTTAGTCTATATCCAGGAAGATCTGGAAGGTCCACAAATGACCCACAATTATCAGAGACTTCTATCATCAACAGCCAGTACAACAGACAGAATTACTGCTGAAGTTAGTATAGGCACAGGTATTAAGGCAGAGGAAGAAGACTGGTAAGACATCCCTAGAAGGCAACATTTTACAAAGTTTTGAGGTATTTAAATTATTTTCACTTGCGTGAAATTGATCAAGTCTGGCAAAAACATTAACAGTACTGGAACAAGTCACCAGGAAGTTAAATCTGAGTTATATCATTTTAAACTTTACATGTCAGTCTTAATAAATAATTGGTATAAAACGAGAAAAACAAATTTAAATACATTTAATGCACTGCTTCAGCAAACACCAGGGCTCTTTGAGACAGTATGGGAAACTGAAATAATGTAATTAATGAAGAGACTGACAGTTCCTTATTTTTACAATTTGGCAGATCAAAAACATATATTAAAGTAACTGAGTGAAAAAGTAGGTATAAATAAAGTTGATGGGGGTGGTTCCCTGGTGCTCATTAACAATTCACAATAAATGTTGGATTCATTGGCAAATTCTGAAAACAAAATACAAGTGACATATGCAAATGTATATACACAAGCCTATAAAAGTATTGTTAATACATTAATGGGATTATTTGTAAATTACAGTATTTCCTCGCCAAGTTGCATATGTCTGGCTACTGAATAGCCCAACTTTCAGTGTATTTTTGTTTTCCCAAAATATACACAAACACCACTGGTCCTCCATTTTCGTCCACTGTGTCTGCTATGGGTTTGAAAACTAAAACCTTTGAAATTTATGTATACAGACAAGACAGCACAGTCTTCCAGATCATTTATACATTACTCATAATAATTCCTAAAAACATTAAAACAAGTAAGGCTGTGTGAAGAGGGTGTTTTGATTAAGTGCTGGTATTAAAGATCTCTGTACAGTAATACTTCATAGTTTAGTTTTATAGATCATCAGATTGTTTACTTACAACAAAAGTATTAACAGGTGGTCAAATAGAGTGGGGTTGCTATTTGTTAAAAAACATTTTGACAAACAATATTTCCACCTTTGATAAGGGATCTTACCATCAGTTAAAAGACGTAGCCATGGGAGTGGCCATAGCTCCAGTCTTTGTAAATATCTATGTTCTTTTCATGAGAAATTGTAACAGTCCTTGTTTTTCCTTATTAACACAAGCAATGTTCTTGTACTGCTAAGTACTCCAAAACACAAGTCTAGTTTTTGGAGCTGGACATTGAAGCAGATGGAAATATGGTATGTTATGTTTAAATCCAGTGGCTATTGGAAGGATACCACTGTCAACATACACTTGTATGCTGGAAGTACCAACCTCCAATTTTTGAATAGAAATAATAAAAGAGGGCAGGCCTTAAGGATATGAAAATTATCTTATGGCAATACATTTACAGAACAGATTGAGACCATGAAGCTATTTTCTCTATGAAGATGTACTGCAAAAGTAAATGGACTGGTTCAGTAACAAATCCAGTATTAAAAGCAGGGAACAGTCAGTTTCCACATATTCTATCTTAATGAAGACTGCAGTATAACTGAATGTGAATGAGATGGACAGGATTTCCATTAACCGTAATAACTGCATAATTATTTGCTATAGTGTGAACGTAAATAGCATGAAAATATCATTAAATCAAACTACAAATTTACAGGTGCGGTGGAGGTGCTGCGGTAGTACTGTCGCCTCACAGTAAGACGTTGTCCTGTTCAATTCTCAGCTAGAGCGTCTTCTGTGTGGAGACATGCGTGAATGGGCGTACCTTCATTGAAGGTTGTGCGTCAGGGCTGGCAATTCGGCACATGAAAAATCTACTGCCAATCATTAGCAGACCGGAGTTCCACTGTGGTGACCCCTAACCGGGAAAAGCTGAAAGACACAACAGCAACAACAACAAATTTACAGGAGGACTTAGATTGGTTAAAATCAGTGTGCCAGGAGTAATTGCTTATCCACATAAGGAACCACAAACTAAAGAGTATTCTGAAAGGTGAATAAGGCTTTGTAGCAAGCAGAAGTAGCAAAAAGAAAGGGGGATAGCTTATCTAAACAATCATATTTTGGTCCTGTGATTTACTATGGAGTTGACTGTTAAGAGAAGTTTTTTTTTTTTTTATATTTTATTTTTTACCACTGTTTTTCACTGTTTCTAGAAAGGAAATGATAGCTTGTAGAAAGATTTACTTTGATTTACATTTTGTTGTTTTACATTTCATTTTTACTGTTGGTTGTTAAAAAGGGATAGGTTTTAGACAGGCAAACTCTAGCCATCCCAAGGGGCCTAGTCATCTATAAATTCACACAGACTGCAGAGCGGACAATCCAGAGCTGATCTAAACAAGTTTGACTGCGAGTGATAGCGAGTAGAAGCTACTGCGCGCATTTGTTTGAGACATAAAGAAATTACGGATTTTGTCTGACTTTCAGAACTTGTACAGTCAGAACAACTTTACTGTACTTACTTTAGTATTTAGTTGTATATTGCTTGTGTGATTTTTCTCACAGAATTTGATTTGAGTTCTCTTTGAATCATGTAGTTATTGATTTTGATTATTCTTTTCTTTTATAATTTTTTTAGTCAACTGAAGCTGAATATGGATTCCTTAAATGAGTCTACCATTAATGAATTGCTAAAGTGCAAATATCTTGTACAGTGTAATAAATGCTATGCATATTTAATGGTAACACCTGATAACACTGGTGATCTGTGTTCCCATATACAAAGTTGGATTACCATTACTAGAAGTAAATCTAGGCTTACTGATGATGATTGCACATGTGCAATTAACACTGGCTGGGGAACTATTGTTACATATATTAATGACTGGACTAGGGAGATAAATAATGTTAGGCAAAGAGCAAATAGAACACATTTAGGAAATGAGATGTCTAGTGTCTGTAAACATCATTCAACCCGCTATTAAACAAGATGATGCCCCTGACAACTTTGGCATTCTGGATGCAAGTATTCAGCAATCTCAGGATTCAGAACTTGAACGTGAAATGATTGAAGAAAAGAAAAAATATGAGAAAGACAGATGTTGACTATGTGAATCAAGCAAATTTAATACGCAATGAAAACAGTGGGATTAATAAGACTAATGATGATGAAGATCTTTCCCTTGTAACAATTGATAGAGCAGATATTACTGTATTAGAAGTTGAAGATTCTTCAGATCTGATCAGAAAATATATTCTTGTAATTGGAGATTCTATTATTAGAATTATTCTATTATTATTCCATTTGACATTTGTTGACCAGGAAAGTCCACTGGGTCAGAAACCCATTTTCAGTGGAGGCCTGGAGAGAAAAGCTCCTGTTACAGCAAAACATATAACAAGTACAATTTATATTATTTAACAGGATGACTTTTGTATAATTTCAGCAGTAGTATTAAGCAAAAATAAGTAAAAATATACAGCCAGGTTAAATGTAGGCAATGGATAATCACTTATTAGCATTCTGCTAATCTTTATACTCTGATAGGACAGAAACTGAAAATAAAGTTATTTATATTAATATAAAATCATTGTGGAGTAATGAAAGTTAGCTGGTTAAGGTTGTTTGTTAAGAACAAAGTTCAGTTGTACAACAGAGGTCTAGGATTAATTTTAAGGGGGAATTACATTTTGACCACATAGATGTGTTATGATAGGGATTAAAGATAGTTGTGACACCTGTGATCGTAACTTGTTTAGTAACAACACCAATACTACAGACTGCATAACTATGACAATAAAGGCAACCTTGAAACATATATTAATTGTTGGAGTGTGCAGACCACCAAAGACAAGTGCAGATGACCTAGAGGAATTCATACATTTCTTGCATGAAACACAGGATGGAAGAAAAATATTACCCAGGGACTTAAATTTACCAGAAACAGAATAGAATAATATTGATTCAACAACATTAGTAAGGAAATTATTCACAACATGTGTTCAAGAACAATTGCTTCCGATTGTAAACAAAAATACCAGGGAACGGGACATACTAGACATTGTTTGTGTTCCTGAAGAAATTACTGTTACTTCAAGTCAAGTTGTACCACAGTTGATATGCAATGATCATGGGGTTATAATGGTTAATTTGTTGCTAAATAATTCTGCCAAACTGAAATCTAAACATATGTCATAAGATTAATTACAGATTATATGCAATCAAAACAGTCACTATGTAAAACTAACTGCAGTGATGTGTTCAGTGGAAAAACTGCAGATGAAATGTAGAAAGCTTCGAAAGAGAAATTGTTTGAATGCAAAAAATAAAAAAAATGTTTAATATCAGGATCTAGGCATACAACATTAGGGGAATATATTTCCATAAGAACAAGATACTTGATTAAGGTGAGATACAAAAAAATATAAGAAATGGAAGAGAGGTCGAACTGCAGCTTTGAAAACTGAAATAAACAAGTTGGACAAACAAATTAAGCATAGTGTGAGACAAGATCAAGCAAAATTGAAGAAAATTTACATAAAGCTATTGAGCATAATAGGAAACCTTTTTATAGATACATAAGCTGTGGAAGGAGTAAAGACATACAAACTAATAAACCTTGTGTAGATTCTAAAATTTATTCTCAAACACAACAGATTATAGATACATTTATAGCATCTTATGCAAAACAGTTTGGCTCACAAAGGCGGATGATAAGTTGTCATAGTGACATCCAGGTAGTCTCCGATTCTGGAATAAAATTAGATTATATTGAAAAGAACTGTGAAACTCGACCCAAACAAAACATATTGAGGAGAACACTTTGGCAACAACTTACAGTACCATTATTTATTCGGTCATATAAATATGGGGAGATTCCTCAAGATTAGAGACATGTGCTTATTAAACCTGTTTTTAAGGGAAAAGGGAGTAGGACAAACCCAGAGTCATATAGATGCTTAAGTCTACTTTCATGTTGTGGAAACATAATGGAGAAGGTGATATTGAATAAGTTATTGTCAGAATTGGATAGGTTGGGACTTGAAACCATATTATCAGCATGCATATGTTGAAAATATATCTATTACCACCTGTAGCATGATGTTCTATAATTATATAATAACTATGAATGAAAAACTGTGCTGTGATGTAATTTATACAGATTTAAATTCAGCATTTGGCAGGGTCATACACAAAATACTGATCAATAAATTAGGAATACTTTTGATAAGCTGGATAGCTGCAAGGCTTACAAATAGGACATAGCAAATATCATACAGCAATTGGACAGGTGAATTTCTTGGTTACAGTCAGGTGTCCCACAGTGTTCTGTCGTAGGCCCTTACTTGTTTAGATTGTATCTTTCAGATCTAACATTTTTATCTGAGGTGTTCTACAGTCTATATACAGATGACCTGAAATTGGGTAACCTGATTGCATTTGTTACAGATAAGGCATATCTACAAAAGAACTTGACTAGACTGACCATTTGGGCACAGGAGAATAATATGCTGATAAATAAATCAAAAACTAATCATATGAGATTTTGCAGACAAACTGAAAGGTGAATATTTAATACAGCACACACTAATTGAAACTGTAAATTCATTTAAGGATCCGAATATATGGGTAGATCCAGCTTTCAGTTTTTCTAATCATATCAACCAATTGGGTAATGATAGTTATAGAACTATAGGTTGTTTAAAAAGATTGATAAAGTCTAGGAAATCAGAAATGATGAAATCATTGTTTGTTAGTTACATTAGACCCAAACTTGAATATAGAATAACAATATGGAAACCTTATAAGAAAACACGCATGAGTAAACTGGAAAGAGTACATCAAAAATATACCATGGGCATCCATGGATGTGAAAATTTAAGTTATTATCAAAGACTAAAATATCTGAACTTATACAGTGCTTCTTATAGATATATAAGAGGAGATCTTATTCAGGTATATAGGGCATTTAGTGACAACTATCTCTGGGAATGTTTGGGGTTATCAAAATTTACTAGAGAATCTTAAAAAAAGTACTAGAGATTCATCAGACAACCTATGTAGAAGATTCTAGAGGGATGAAAATTATACTAATTGGTTATCTGAGAGAGCAGCTGACCCATGGAACAAACTTCCAAATTACATTAAAGCAAGTACTAGTTTAGATATTTTTAAGAACAGCCTGGATACTTATTATGGGAACAAGTGTTTTGGTATATTGGCAGGCTAGATGGGCATTAATGCCAGTGCTTGAAATATTTGTATGTATGTATACATGTATATTTTTTCACAATGTCAGTATATAAATGATGGTGCAATGTTTTTGTACTACATTTGGGTATCAGTTTATGAACAGAAGCGCACTGCACATACAGTTCCAGTGGTATTATTTATATCCAACTTGTGACAGCTGGAAAGCATTCTATATGGGTAGGATATCTTGTAGACTGTCACAGATGATGAAAGATTATTTGCACATCAAAGAAAGAACGCATGTATATTGCCTATATAAAGGCATTCAGTTTCCTGTCAGAACTTTAAAAAGTCCAGATTTTTGTGATAGATCACGTGATGCATGAAGGCACTGATGGTGATTTGTCATGTGATGCTTGAAGACAGTGATGGTGATTTGTCATGTGACACTTGAAGGCAGTGAGGGTGATTTGGTCATGTGATACTTGAAGGCAGTGAGGGTGATTTGGAGTCCTTGTTAGATAACAGGAAGACGGAGTAGCAGCTGTATCTTAAAACAACAGTTGTCCTGGTTTGAATGGCATTGTTAGCATTAAATGTGTGTTTACACTTAGGCCACAAAAATAGCAGCACTCACCTTTAAATGCCAGAAGAACTATCTTCTGAGAAAGTGCCTCACTTGGTGGTTAAATTAATACTTTAAATGCACTGGTGCATGATAGTCACATTTTTTTGTGCACAGTATATATTTAAATTTTAATAGTACTCCATTTTTCCTGAAGAAGTGTCTTTACGCTTTTATGAGATGAAAACATTCAATGAAAATAATGGAGTTTTATACTGTGCCTCTTTGGCTTAATGTTTTTTTTTTCATTTTGTTAATATTTAGTTTTTATTAAGACCATATATGTTGATGTATACCATCCATTACTGCAGTTATTCAAGGAGGTCTAGTTTCATAATGTCCACACTGCTGTTTTACAGGAAAAATATTTTGCTTCAAGAAAGAATCAGCACTGTGAAGATTAAATGCTAATTTAAAAGCTTATAAACATACAACTATTTTTATATGAAGTGATTACTTTTCTCTCATGTATGATTCATTGTTTAATGCACTAAGATAATAGAAAAAAAATTATACATGTGTGTAACTGTTTTTCAAATCTGACATTCCTGTTTTATAAAATCATTTTAGGCTCATAAAAACAGCATGTTATATCAAATAAAAATAGACTTTTATGGATAATTGCTCACACACAACGATCATTATAGACTTTGACTTTTTAATAAGAAGGTAATTTTATTCAGTAACTTATTCCATTGACTATAAGCAAGTAAATGTAAAGTTCAGGTATAGTAAAACCTGTTGCATTTGCAAATTGCACAAATGTGTCTGAAAATCAGGCAGACATTGCATACTAAATGTCTCATACTTAATTTTGTCTCAGATAAAACAAATTACTAGGAACAAACAATACACAACTGGTCAATGAATATAGTATTGTTTTAATTATGATACTATAAAACTAATTAAGGATTTTAGCAAATTAACATTCTCCTGGATATTTTACTGTCTGTACATATCAATAAAAGCTACAACCAGAAAATCTTGTTCTGATAGACTTGTTTGCACATTATCTTTGATATACTTGTCATTTCTAAAATTTCAACTGTGGTTATACTTACATTGGCCTCATAGACTGCAAATATTATTCAAAGCTAAGAGAGTGCATTTTGGGTGTACCTACACCACCATTTGTATACTGCATCATTTAAACTGCATGTGTATTAGCAGTAAAGTGCAGAATTTCATAAAGAAACTTAATTCACATTGTGGAAGCCTCATGTAAATAGTCTAGAAGTTGTAAAGGTCAGTCTGTGTAGACAGGCAGGAGATATAACTACATGTCTTCAAGCCAGTATAATGTAATCTGTGCTGTACCAGATGGTAGAGCGACTACCAGCTCCCAGCATTATGTCTTTTAGTTTAAGACCTGCATAACACAATTCATGAAAACAGATGCTTATATATCTTGTTTATGCATTTTTAGGGTAACACAAGAGTAAGTGCAGAACAATTGCTGCACACACATGCACATCTCCAGCAATGCTACTGACATAAGAAGAGAATGGGAAGGTTAGCAGTACTATCAAATCAAAATGTCTGCAGTATGTCATTCAATGCCACTGGCTCCAAATATCATCATAAAGTTAATAGTAATACCCATTTGTAAACAAGGTAGGCACACTGGACACATGGTTCCTTTGTAGGTGCAAGCAGGGAGCAACATCTGTTTAAAATAATTGCTCAAGGTCACAGACTAAATAAATGAGAGCTGAGGGAATTGAACCCTGTACCACAGGAACTACAGCTCACACCTTAACTCTCTGTACCAACTGCCAAGAAATAATCATCTATAATATGCTTCTACCCTCTTACTCCTTGTTTAGTGTCAGGCCACTTGTAGGATTCAGATGTTCTACACATCCATTCATTCATCCATTCTCTGAATGCAAGCCCACTAGGAGCTGGAGGCTGTATTGACACTCATTGGGTACAAAGCATTGGAACTCACGTGGAACAAGCAATCAGAGGAAACACACAGACTCAGTTTCATACTGGATGCACACCCAGTGGCAAGATGATTGCAAATTTACCTCTTGTACATCTTTGTGATGACAGAGAAAAATCAAACCCTCCAGAAAATTTCAAGCAGCCCTTGGAATGATACGCAGTTTCCTTACAAAAGGCAGCCTAGGTGAGACTGAAACAGAGAGCCAAGCACTTTGGAGCAGAAGTAGCAACCTGCTGTGCACCTGTGCAAACTCAGTCTCTAACATATTTTGGAGAATGGCTGGTGTGATAACAAGTGAAATAATACTATGAAACTGTGTACATAATGTAAATATAAAACATTATCTTTGTTGTGTTAAGTATGTGATAAGAGTCATCAACATAATGCATTGCTCTCTCTTGGCTACTGAACTGTGTGCAGGATGCTTGAAGGTTAGTATGGAATTCTGTGAGCTGCCATGTGGTTTTGAATAAATAGTGCCATAGGTTCAAAGGTTCATAGGTCTATACAAGGCTAAAGACCACTAGGGCCTTTAAAAACCTATCTGTGGAACCCAAATGTGACCCACAAATTTGGTTTACATTTGATTTAAAGGGGTTGATTTACTGTCTGCCTCTGTCCATCTGAGACACAGGAGCCAGACCAGGGGTGAATTTCTGATTACCTATCCACTGGTCCAAGTTGTGCTTAAATAGAGACAAGGAGGAACTCTGCTTCAAATGGATGGAGAACCTGTTCCACAGAATGAGAATTCTCTGAGAAACACATCTATCTCTCCAACATGTCCTATTAATGTTGCAAGCAAAATTTAGTTCTTTTAATCAAGCAGATGTGCAAAATGTTCATCAAAACAGGGTTCAGGAATACCCTCTATGCCAGGCAAAGATCACCTCCCAGAAATATGTATGATACTGAATATAGAAACAGGCCTTTGAGTCAATCAGCTTAGGACATTGTGTTTACTGCCTGTATTCTTTTTGTAAGGAACCTTTATGGACACTCCAGTTGCTGCATGTGTCTATTCAGGTACATATCAAAGAGGGCATTATACTCTATGATGAGTCTGAGGAGGATTGAGTACAGTGGTATGATGATCTCTCTGGACCTAGATGCTATGCCCTGTTTATAAGTTGAACAACACAAAAGGATTTTATTACTACTATTGACACATGCTGGTTGAAGGCTAGGTTACTATTTACATGAATTCCCAGATAACTGACTAGTGAATCAACTTTTAAGGGTGTTTTATTGATTACATATTTACCCAGAGTGGTAGACTTCCTAAAATGTATTGTAATACATTTTATTTATTTATTTATTTTTTTTATTTAACATTTGTTGACTGGGAAAGTCCGACTAGGTTCCACAGAGCCTGTTTTCAGCGGAGGGACGGGGAGAAATGCTCCACATGCATGTCTTTGGAATGTGGGAGGAAACCGGAGTACCTGGAGGAAACCCACGCGAACACAGAGAGAACATGCAAACTCCACACAGAAGGCACCCCAGCCGAGAATTGAACCAGAGAACCTCTTGCTGTGAGGCGACAATGTTAACCGACAATGTTAACCGCTGCACCACTGTGCCGCCCAAAAGGCTTATTGTAATACATTTTTTATTTTATTTTATTTTTATTTTACATTTGTTAACCGGGAAAGTCCGACTGGATACATATCCATTTTTAGCGGAGGCCCGGGGAGAAAAGCTCCAATATTATCAAAAACATTTAGTAACAAAAACATGTAAGAATAGATGTTAAATAGAAATAATAGTGTAGGTAATAAGATGTTTAAAATATAGGAACGTATTATTTAATACAGATAAAAATAAAGGTAACAAGATGTTTAAAATATAGAAATAGAGCTGTTACAAGGTTTAGATAACAAATTGTGGGGGGGAAGCATATTGAAAAGAGTTCTGAAAGTTAGCAATGGGTCAGAGATAGAAGACAGTTATAGGTTACTAAAAGGTATGATAGAAAGGAAAATTCTTTGAAGAATTGAAGTCAGAGAGGACTTTCTATTGGTAGGGGTAAGACTGAGCGATAGCAAAATTCAGATAGAAAGCAGGGGGGAAAAGAGTAGAAGGGTATAAGGAAAGGTTTTGTTTAGTGGAGGAGGTTGTTGAGGGAGGAGTTGGTATACACTTCAGTGAAGTAGGAAAAAAAGTTGGTTATTTTGTTTATGGTTAGTTTTAGTTTTGAAGGGCTTAATTAGTTAGTTACTTGCTATTATGTTTTAAGCCATGGCTTTGGCACCAAGCATTTGTCTGTGTTAGACCTTCCTGAAGGGTGTTGTCATCTTGGAGGGATTCGATGATTGCTCCAAGTCTGCAACCACCTGTGAACTTGGTTGGCATTGGCTTTGACATCCAATAAGTAGATACCACACAGAAGGATTCCACTGGTATCTGGCCCCTTTTTGGAGGTTACCTCACCAATTCTAACCTCTTGGACCCTATCAATGAGCCAGCTAGTTATGCAGTGTGTTATAAAGGGATTTATACCTAGTTTCATAAGCTTGCTGACAATGCCTGTGTGGGGTATTGTATCAAATGCTTTAACCAGATCTAGGTAGAATGTACATCATTTTCCCCTAATTTTTTGGCTTAGTGACCATTTCAAAGAAGTCCAACAGATTCAGTAAGCATGACCTTCCTCTGACAAATCCAAACTGGGATGGATCCACTGTCTGGAGGTCTCTTATATCCTTGTTGATAATTTCCATGAAAATTCTTTAGTTGGCTTTGCAAATAAGGCTAGTCAGACTAATAGGTCCTTAGTTTCCAGGCTGTATTAAAGGTCCTGCCTTATGAAGGGAGATGACCATTGCAGTCCTCCATTCATGTGGTGCAAAGTCTGTTTTAAGAATATAGATAAACAATGACTCTAGGAGTCCTGATAAGACATATTTTAGAATATTTGGGAAGCATCCTGGGATGTTATTAGGGCCCACTGAGGCCATGTCTTGCCTTTAGTGAGTGCAGCCAGTACATGCTCCCAAGTTACAGCTGGAGGGGTTATATCTGAAGAGATTTTTGAGGAGATGGTTGGGGGTGATGGGGTTTAAAGTTGGAACTGAATTTGTCCGCTACCAGGTTTGCTATATCACCAGGGTCAGTGAATGGGGCACCATTAACCACAGGTTCAGCACATTGCTGTGTGCTGCCCAGGTTTCTGGCATAGCCGTTAAAGGCCTTATGATTATCTTTCACCTGGGAGGCTATCCTAGCATGAAAGTTGGCTTTGCTTGGCCTATCTCTCTTAGTTGCTTATTTACATTGATAAAGAGTCTCTATCTTTATGGGACTTACCCTTCTGATTTTTGCCATATTTTTTTTTCCTTTTGTTATATATCCTGTTTAATTTGGGAGGCTAGCAGGATGGCTTGTTTCTAGGGCTAGTCCTGGGCTTACTTCTGGTAGGTACATCAATATTTATGCAGCTATTGACACGGTTGTACAGAGTTTCTGAGAGCAATTCAGCCTAACTGCTGTGCTCTGTGAGTTTTCAGGGGCATTGAATTTTGACACTCCATCACTTAGTAAAAGGTAATTTGCCTTGGGATAGTTCCTAACTTTTACTGGTTTTAATTTGATTATTGATTTCAAAGGAGACAGCTTTATGACTGGGCCTTTGCAGGGAGGATGAGACATTGGGGGGGGGGGTTACAGCATTCTCTCATATTTGTAAGCATGAGGTCCAATATGTTGGAGCATCTAATGGGTGTGTTTACTATTTGGTCAAAGGTGTTTGTATTTATGAAGTCCATCAGTCTCTGTGCCTGTAGATTTGAGGCAGTGTAGGATTCCCAGTCTAAAGATGGGTGATTAAAGTCTTCAATGATTAGGGTGTTAAGTTAGAAGGTAAGTGTCTCCAGTAGGTCCAAGTATGCATTGTGAGCTTCTTGGGACATGAAGGGTGACCTATAACTGGCTAGGATATGGTACAGGATTTTATCTATGGTGATTTGCATATGGAGGAACTTCAGTGAATCAACCTGATTGACCACCCTAAATGTATGCTTGTTATTGGTTTATACCGAGTCACCTCCTCCTTTAGCCTTTTCTGTGCAGCTACTAGTCTAAAAATGTTAAAGGAACTGATAGGTTTGCACTGCTAGGGTACTCTCTGCCACTATAAGCCATGCCTCGGTAACTGCATAGATGTCTATATTCTTGATGTGAGGAGGGCTTGGAGGGAGTGTAGTTTTCTTTTAGGATTCTGTCATTGATCAGTAATACCCTGAGGTTCACATGAGTTGATTTTGCTATGTCTGTAGCTGTGTCAATTTGGAAATGCCTAAAAAGGTGTTATAGGGTAGATAAAGTTTTAGCCAGTGTTCAAAACCCTACAGGGGATGTGCAGACCACCCTTGGTCTGTTAATCATGTCCTCCCAAGATGACAAATATTGGATCCCCTTAGAATGACACCAGAAAGACGTCCATTGTTGAAATTAATTATTTTTGCTCATATTGTGGCATAATCCTTGGTGATTGTAACATGCTGTTCAATCCCAGGCTCATACTTGCCAGAGCCATAGCTTTGACAGCAGGTGATCTAAGCAATTTTTGTTGTCTAGGAAGATTGCTTTTCAGTGACTCAGCATATGTTAGTGTATGTGTGTGTTGTGTACTATGTGAAGTGGGTGTTGTGTGCGTGGTTTTGACAACCTGATGTGCACTTGTATACGACAGTTTAGCCTCCAGTGTCATTGTGCAAGTACTCCTCTCACATACTGTGTCTGCTTCTTTAAGGATTACGTTGTTGTCAGTAAACATGAGACAATTGCTATAGTGTCTTAAATTGCCCATTTCCACCAAGATGGCTACAGAGAAGTTAGGAAATTGCATATCCATACTGTCCAGTTCTCTGATTTGTGAGCTACAGGGGGTGGTGTATAGGGATTAGAAGGCTGTTAGGTTGCTTTATCAGAGTAGTTTATACTAAACAGTACTAAATTCTTATAACTTCAATGCTGAATTCAACTAATTCTGTAGGTATTTCCACTTGACTCCCAACTAACTGCTCTAAGCTTGTTGGCACAGGAGGTATTTGCACTATATTCTTGCTTTACAGAGTACAGTTTTGTGAACTGCTCTTTCTAGGTGTTTGCTACTGTACAGGGCACTACTAACCTACACAAACACAGAAAATGTATAGCAGCACAGAAAAAAAACTAAACTAATAAGCTCTCTGGTCAATAAAATGTCTACACTATGAGTCCTTTTGTGTATTTCCCAACTCAGATAGTAGAAGATCCCCACAAGTGTAATGCGACCACAAACCACTTAAGCAACTATCTGGAAATCCTGGAAAATCCATTTTTGAAGGCAATTTCAAGATAGTCTTACAACAGTAACAGTGAGATGAAGCACAATTGTTTTATTTTCTTTTTTCTCTCTTTTTTTTTTTTTTTTGCAAAAAAAGTGAAATGCATGCATAAAAGCAGGAAGCAGAGATCATTCAAAATAACTTAAAAACGATTTAGCAATCAAAGTTACTTAACTATGCCAAGATGGCACAGGATAAAAGTAAAACACTTCTTGAATGTAAGCTAGGACTCCAAGCTTTGTTGTGTTCCTGAAAAACGAGCAGGAGAGAATATGTAGTAAAGGAGGTTTACTTAAGTGCAATACTGGTTTACTGGATGGGCACTCAATATCATGGGTCTATGGAA
Source organism: Protopterus annectens (assembly GCF_019279795.1). Lineage (NCBI taxonomy): Eukaryota > Metazoa > Chordata > Ceratodontiformes > Protopteridae > Protopterus > Protopterus annectens. The sequence continues at coordinate 236,151,510 of NC_056735.1, read as the reverse complement.
AATAATGGGTTGGAAGAGAATATAAATAGCTTATACAACAGTCTAAAGCGATGAAAGAGGAGAGGGGGGGACTTTGGAAATCAGATTATCATAAGAGGTGGAGGCCAGAGAGACAGCCTTATTATAAAACAACAGCAGCAATAGGGGTGGGAGTATTGGGAAAAGCCAAACAGGCTTACTAGAGAGGCATACAATCAAATAAAGGCAATACTGGAGCTTTTCAGAAACTTTAGCTTAATATGTTAGTGGGGGATGGGACAGACATGGAATGCAACTTTAAGCAGGTACAAGATAAGCCGAGTATAAAAGCACAACGCACAAAAGTGCTACCTGGAGCAGAGACCATTTCTCACTGTTGACCTTCTACTGCAGTTTAAGGCACCAGATTATGCAGAAATGCACCAGTAACACTGTTTACGAAAAAAAAACTGCAATAATAAATTACTTAAGGCTCAGTCACAACTATGAATTAAATTACAAGACTGTGGGACAGCAGGTTTTAAAATACAAATGGATAACTTTTACAGGTAATTCTGCTTGTGGAAATAGAAGTGCAGAATAACACAGAAACACAATCTTCCCACAACTGTTAATTAAAATACAGGACTATGCTTCCATAACAACCTTAAAAATGCAAACAGATGGAACTGAGCACAAAAGTACAAAGTATTATTACCACAAAGGTCAGTAAGTGCAACTCAAATATTTAAGCAGAAGTGAAATAATTAATATGTTAATCCTGTTTCATTCAAATATTTTGACTAACTAGTTACTCACAGTTCCACACCTCTCCAAGTCTTGGATAAAAAATATTAGGTGGGTGTAGCTCTGTGCTGGAAATAGGAGGCTATTTCGAAAGCTATCCAATTAAATAAAGGAAAATTGGAGCTCTTACAGAAACTTTAGCATAATGCTAGTGGGGGATGGGGCAGACACAAAATGCAACTCAGGTAAAATATAAAATATAAAAATGAAGCACAAACTGGAACAGAGACAATTTTCTCACTATTGGCATTCTACTACAGTTTAAGGTATCAGGCTATGCAGAAATTTACCAGTAACACTGTTTATAGAGCAAAATGCAATAATAAATTACTAAGGCTCAAAATCTTGCAGGTGTACACACAGTTCTGCCACAGATAGCTTTTGCAGGTAATTCTATTTGTGGAAACAGATGTGGAATAATGGAGAAACACAATCTTTCCACAACTGTTAATAAAAATACAAGACTAAAGTCACAGAACAAACTATTATTACCACACAGGTCACTAAGTGCTACTGAAATAAGCAAAATTTAAATATTTTAATACTTTAATTCCATCTCTTCCATTTTTGTTTAGAAAAGCTAAGTGCTTACAGTTCCATACCTCTGCAAATCTTTTGTGCTACAGTATGGCATCCTAATGTGTCCTGAGTATTACATCAAAATCACTGAGAAACAGGCTTGCAAGTCTGACTTTGTGCCACAACTAGGATTTTCCTATCAAATAAAAAACTGAGAAAATGCCTTAACAGTTACAGACCACACAAATCAAAGCCAAGAGTCTACAATGCACAGAATCAAATATTTTACAAAAAACCCCTCTGTTTTACCTTACAAGGGTATTGTAATACCGAATGTTGACCAGTCATCCCAGAAGAAATCATTTTCTTGAGCCGACAACATTTAACCCACTGAAGGTGTTTGTCTTCTCAAAATCCTTTGGATGACAGGCTTGGAGACAGAGGTTTGCATGATTTCATGTACCAATGAAATCAGATAAAAAAATAACTCCAGATAAATACCTTTTGTACTCCATGGGCAATGCGTTTGAGGCTCTGTGCAGCTCCCTTTTTATTCATAGAAGACCAGAGTGCTATATATGAGACTGTTATTTACAAACTCAACTAACTGTTTTTCCTAAGAAGAAATATAATACATGAAAGGATGTTTTTCCACAGATGTGTGCAAGATAGGGTGAAAGTGTTGAAGCGTTCCTGAGAAGTCTATATGAACTGGCTGAAAACTGGGTTTAATAGCATAAAAAGAAGAACACATTCATGAGAGAATTTTGTTCGGGGTGGCTGAGGTACAACTGTCTCAGAAGTTACATCTTGGAGTTAATTTAATTTTAGAAAAAGCCACACAAATCACCAGAAATACAGCAAATTAATGTGCATGAGGTACAATGCAGTTAATTGCAAGTTTAAGAATGTGTGATTCTGAACAAAACAGATGAATGAAGGAGAATCTGAGTGAGGGTCTGTAAGCCTTGCAAATGCATGAGGCGTGACAGTTACTATAATGAATCTAATCTGTATTGCATGAAGTAGAAAGTAGAAAAAGATGTAAGAGACTGTCCTGTTACGCTGCTGTTTATAAGGCAAAGCTGATTAAAGAGGTATTCTCTTAGAATGAAATTTGAATTAATATACAGCATTTTTCTTTAATTCAGTTACTTCTGTCGCACATGTAGAAGCAGACTGACATGTTCATTTTCCTGTTCATGCAACTGTCATGACTTTCAAGATTGACACAGTGGCCAATGTTACTGTGATATCACATGCCACATATAGAACTTTATCAAAGCATCTGCAGTTTCTTGAATCAGAGGCTTGAGGCTCATAGTCCTGCAGGAAAGTTCAAGTGCATCAATAGATTTTTAGACATGTCTGAGTGGAAGGGGTTGTGTGCTTGAAGGTCTGTACACAAATAATATGATCAACAGAGCAATGTCATGTGAGAATTGCCAGAATAAATGAAGTCACTGCAGATTTGTCATGTGAGATGGTTCTTCTTAATAGTGAGTCAAACAATATCTGGCAGATGGCGCAGAGGACTAAAACTCTGACATGATAATGAGTTGTTACCTGTGCTGAGGATGTAGGATTTGAATATTTCCAACTTCATTTGCCTACTGTTTGACCTTGTATGAGTCATTTAATCAGACAGTACTTTGAGGCAGTTCAGAATTTGGGCTAGGCTCCTTAACTGTCTTCTGGACTGCATGCCTATTAAGTACTTATGAAACAAAATAAAAATTAAATGCTGTTCCATATATCTTCATGACTCCCAGGAGGATGCCATTCCCTTTACTGTCCAAAGTAGTGGCAGACCTAAATGGAATGCACATTCTTGACACAATTAAAAGTGTAATCAACACAATTATGATTATATTATCATCAACATGATGAGTGTTTTGCACTGATGGTACAAATGACTCTGACTGTGTTCCTGGTGATCTGAGTTTAGTTAAAAGTGTGGGTGGCTGTTGGGCTTGGCATGGGATAAGAGACGAGTGAAGAGGTCTGGCCTGCTAACATCTCCTTGTGGGGAAGGATGTGGGAGGCATGCTTAGGTGCTCCAGCATTAGACTGTTTGGAGAAGACCAGAGAACCACAATGACATCTGTCTCAAAGAGGGCAGGGCTCATGAAGGTGGAACAGTGGATGCAGGCATGTTCCTTAGAAGGCCCCACTGCACACATGCACAGGGGGTTATTAAGGACAAAAATTGTCAATTAATCCTGGTGAGTAGCATGACAAAAACAAAAAAAGAAAGAAAGAAATCCTGCAAGCTTTTCTCTTGCAAACCAAAACAGATGAAAAATAATTGCCTGAATATAGATTTTTGCCACTGGGGTTACCTGTTATCACAGCTTAGCATGTACCGCGCAATTTAGATTTTCACATGGCAGAAGATGTTTTTGGCTCTAAAAACAAGCAAGTCCTTTCAAAGGAGACTGAATGCTTGTCTTGCTGATTAGTTTCTAAAGCATCCTGCTGACTATAAAGGCCATTATATTATTATCTTCAATGTCTAAATGAATGCCATGTAAAAAGTTATTTCTTTTGAGATTGATGTCCTTATCATTTAACTGTTCAAGGGACTGTTGATTTTACCACAAAATAAAATCTATTTCAGTTTCAGAGTGTTAAAGTCAAGTGTGCTCTACAAATAAACAGGCCTCATTTTTAGTGTTGCTAAGTTATTAAAGCTTTTAATTATTCATGATTTTGGCTAAAAGATATATGTGGAGTTTTAATCTGCTGTTCAGGTAATTCTTAGTTTCTAAAATTTGATGTAATTCCTTGAATGAAGTGGCATATTGTCCCTTCAGAAGTGTTGCAGTGTGTCAGTTTTGTTCAGCTATGAGTACTTGTGAGGGATGTCTCTTTTGCATTGTTTTGAATTGATGATAGAAATGAAATTAAAGATAAGATTTCTTTTAGAAGGTGTTGATATTTCCATCATTTTCTTTTTATATACAAAGCATGCCGAACTGCATTAAGTACAGACTTCATCAACATTAACAAAACAGAATGAAATTACAACCATGTCATTACTAAATGGCCTACACCCGTGTTATCCTCTGCATTATACAAATCTATAGATTGGAAGGGGTCTTGGCTTCCTCTCTGACAGATGTATGATTTAGTAGCAGAATCACACATTTGTTGTAGGGTGCTCAATGTACATTACATAGAAATAAACAGTGAAGGTGCACGGAACACGGATGGTGATAAGAATAGAGTTAATGATGGTGGAAGATGGGGGTGGAGTGCTCAGCACAGCAGTGCACACTAGAAATCACATGACAAGGTGTTTTCTTAAGATGATCCATAAACATGTGACCCAGGATTGCAGCTTCCTGTGCCACACTTAGAAGCAACACACCAGGCATTTATGGGGATGGCCAGTTGAAAAGAAGGTATATTTAACAAAAGAATGCTAGGTGCTTGGGATACTGTTTAAATTTAAATATCCGCAGTGTGGTTCTTTGATGTAACTACAGGCTACATATGTTCAGTTTCACTTAAATTTAAGAAGAATGAATTTGAAGTAAAATTGTTTTACATGGGTTAACACCCCTTCATGCCCATTATGAATATGACTTCACCCCTGCACATTCTTAGCTAATATAACCAAACCTAGGGTCACTGTATCTTAGAGAAAGATAAATCTTCCTCTTTCAAAGAATTATGTTTAGAGCTTATTTCCACATTTTTTGCTATTTTCACATGCAGGCTTTTACTACCACTATATACTTTCTCACAGCACAGACACAGTTTGCCATATTAAAGAGGCACACAAGACACTCATGTAAAGGCAGTTAGAGTGTGTCATTTGTTTGAGTGTATTAACATTGCATCAGTACCATTAAGGTCCAGTTATCAAATGGCATGTGTAGTGAATTTGCACTATATATGTCTCATTTTACTTGATTCTGTTTGATGTTTCATTTTGAGGTGGTTACCCTTTGCAGGGTACAAGATGAGATATGTGCATATGGTATGAATTGATTTTTTTTTTTGGAAAAACCATTACCAAGCAACAACAATATAGTTTAACTATAACTGCTATTCAGAGTGTGTGTGTGTGTGTGTGTGTGTGTGTGTGTGTGTGTGTGTGTGTGTGTGTGTGTGTGTGTGTGTCTATACACACACACACACACACACACACACACACACACACACACACACACACACACACACACACACACACACACTCAAGGAGAGAGAAATAGATGGGTACACTTACTTTTGTTGAGGCAACCATATGTTGACAACACATATGTCAAATGAAAAATACTGGCAACACCAACGGTGAGACACTACCACACATGCACCAACAAACAACCTTTTGGCATGCAAAATTTAAATTAAAACAAACAGGAAAAATACTTTTTTTGCAGGGGAGAGTTTCCCCTGTACCCTCACACCCCCTTTTAATTATATATAACTCCAAGATTGTGTAATATCAGGGAAAGGTCATATTCTCCAACTTCAAGAATTGTATGAATTTGCACACCTGTCGACTTCTGTTTAGTTGACCAAATGCAGTCATCTATCTATCTTTATTTTATATATATATATATATATATATATATATATATATATATCTAGGACATTTCACTGTGCTCTTTTCACAGGTTTATACTAAGCTAACTGCCCTTACAAGCCTAGCCAATTATTTCTTGTGAGACTCAAACCCTGCACCTTGTGTTTGTAAGGCAAACACCTTAACCATCAGGCCACCCTCCCAACTCCTTTTCAATTCACTGAAAACACAATTCATCAAAAAACATTTCACCGAACGTTGTATATGGCTTTGTCCCCACTGTAGTGTGACCCTGGAGTTAGTATATATAGTAGGGGGGTGTGGAGGGGTGTGGGGAGTGTAGCCCCCCCACATATTTTACATTTTTTGAACTATATTCATGCATACTTGCAATTGCAATATATTACTCTTATCCAAACATGATATATACTTAAAATATGTGGGGAGCTATGCCCCCCACACCCCCCTACTATATATACTAACTCCAAGGTCGCACTACAGTGAAGACAAGGCCATATACAACCTTCGGTAAAATGTGTTTCGGTGAATTGTGTTTTCGGTGAATTGTGCTTTTGGTGATTTGTGTTTTTGTGTTCGGTCATTTGAGTTTTGGTGAAATGTGCTTTCGGTAAAATGTCCTAGATCCATATATATATATATATATATATATATATATATATATATATATATATGTATAGAGCTATAGATATATTATATATGTATATGGATGTAGGATACCCAATCAAGTGGACACAATGCTGACAGTCAGTAGATCGATGGAAAAAATGTCAAACTAATGAATTTTGAAAAGTTCTACCCATGCTCCAGGGATTATCCTGCAGCAGATTAAACCAGTGGCAACTGTTTGTACATGAGGGGCCCTCCATCCCACATGTATGAGGCTGCACCCCTCACTTCCTGCTAATTAGATATACTAACTCTGAGATGCAAGCCCCAGGAAAAGGGAATATTCCCCTACCCAGGGATTGTCAGTCTTGCACACCTGCCAATCATTTGTATCCATTGACCAAATGGTGTTGGCCAATGCATTAATGTCCAGTTGATTGGGTGTTTTAAAACATATACATACACACACACACACACACACACACACACACACACACACACACACACACACACACACACACACATATCTATCTCTATATATATAGTCTTTAAATATATATATTGCTAGATATAGATATAGCTATTGATATAGATATAGATATATAGATATAGAAATAGATATAGAGAAAACTTGTAGTGCAAAACAAAAAAAGAAAAGAAAGAAATAAAAGAGGAGGACAATCTGGCTAATGTGATGAAGTAGAATTCTCAATATCTATCATAGACAACAGCAACCATGGAAAGCAAAGCCAGCTATTACAAAAGCTGCTAACATTGCATTTTAGCATTTTGAAATCAGGAGATTCACAGGATGAAACGTTTATGTAAAAAACCTGGCGTAATCAGACAAAACATCTTGCTCTATCCCTTTATTATCTTTCACATTATTTCTGCTTACTAAGCTGAAAAAGCATTTTGACCACATAGCAGGGATGTTTTTTCATTAACTGTAAATTGTGACCAAAAGTATTGAGACAATTACCCTTATCCAACTCCATGACATTGTGTCAAGGAGGCACGTCTCAGGGGTGAGGGTTCCTAGTAACCAAAAATGATCATCCAGATCATTTAGCAGAGAAGTCATTGTAGTCCATTTAATATTATCAGTGATTTCTCTCCACATCTTCCTTATAAAGATACAGGATGAGACCAGATGTAAATAATCCATATCCCCACTCCCACATCGCTAACATAAACTCACAGCCTTATTTTACCCGATGTATAGCTTACCGGGTGACAAGTACCACATGTGTATAAGCTTTAAATAGATATACTATGTTAAGACGGTTATATTTCTATGTGAACACAGCTGCCAAACTATCTTCCATTCTTGCTTAACTAAAATAACTAGTAGTTTCTTCTCCTATGCCACCTTAATGAGTGCAGTCTGATTGCTGAGTGTAGGCAATTTAGTATGAAAGGGCTGATAATAATCTTTAAATTATGAGCAAATCCAAATATAACAGTATAGGGGAAATGTGTATTCTGGTGCAATTGAATGTTAAATGGCTATATATGCCACAGCACCACTACTGCCTTACTATCCTTCTTAGACACAGTAAATCGAGCACGTGATTCTGGATTACTAGTATCCACAGTACTGCTAGACCTTTCCAAAGCCTTTGATACCATCTCCCACAAGCACCTTCTCTTTCATCTCTCCAACCTTCATCTCTCCCAGATACCCTTTCCTGGTTTTCCAGCTACCTATCTGACAGATCTCAAGCTGTCAGATGGAAGAACTCTACCTCCTCCTTCTTGCCAACACCCACCGGTGTTCCCCAGGGGTACATCCTCGGACACAAGCTTTTCAACATTTTCATTAACAACCTTCACTCAATCATCCCTGATACGACAGTTATCCAATATGCAGACGACTCTACCTTAGTCTGTGTTGCCTCCAACCTACCTGAACTCCTAACTAAAACTCAAACAGCTTTTTCCACTACCGAAAACTGGATGCACCAAAACCTTCTCTCTCTCAACTCTAATAAATCCAAAATACTTCTCTTTCCTCCCTCCAGAAATTTCTCCTTTGACAAGAATGCTTTCAAAGTCCTTAGCCAAAGCAACTCTGCCATTGAAGTGGTCCCTTCTGCAAAACTCCTCGGCATTACCATAGATGAACACCTTAAATTTGATATCCACATCCAACAAAACATAAAGAAAACCCATCAAAAACTAGGCATGCTCTATAGAAATAACCGCTTTCTCTCCAACTCTGCAAGGCAAACTATTGCTAATACCTACCTCCTACCCCCACTATTATATGGAGCCCCTCTACTAACAAACCTATCTTCTTCCAACACCTCTAAACTCGAAACTTGCTATAATAAAATCTCCAAATTCGCAACTAAATCCAAACCATCTACTCCCACTGCCTAACCCTACAATCTCTGAACTGGCTGGAACTCTCAAACCTCCTAGACTATTTCCAACTAACCACCGCACACAAATTAATATTCTATCCAGATAAATGCCCAGCCTTAACTAACATCCTTCCCCCTTACATCCCAACCAGATCTCTGAGATCTGGACACCAAAATTTAATCTCTGTCCACAAACCCAAATGCCCTGCAGACCAACTCCTTCTCTCTTTCACTGTAGGCAAAAAATAGAACTCACTCCCTCCTTCACTCAGGACTACACCTAACTCTGAATCCTTCAAACCCCTACTTTTCTCTTACCTATCCACTAAACGTAAATGCTCCTGCTTTCACCCTACATAACAATCTTACGAATTTCCCCTTTGAGCTCTCCATACTCCTGCTCTTCTCTGCACTATTACCTCTTTTTCTATTCTCTAATTAAACCTAAGCTAACATACTCAGACTAAGCATCTCTCTCTTGACTCCAAGTATTGTATATATTGTAAATATCAAGTAATTCACTGATGCTTATTGTCCAGTCAGTCTAAACTTACTGCCCTGAATGTAAATACCTACAAACTGTGCTACCTATGTCAAAATTGTATTTCAATGTCAATTTATCCACCTGTACCTGATTGCATATATGTATTTACCATTGCATTATATAACCTGTGTATCCATATATGTATGTACTTACCATTGCATTATGTAACCTTTGTAACCATATTGATTATTGGAGCTTTTCTCCCCGGGCCTCCATTAAAAACGGGCACACCTCTGGCCCAGTGGACTTCCCCGGTAATCAAACTGAAATAAATAAAATAAAATAAATATTCCACACACAGTATGCCTGTCTAATTCCATTTTGTCTAAAGAGAATGTAGCCAAGACAAATAAAATAGATGAAAGGGGGCATCTAGTTACCCTGGTAAGAGGAAAAGCCTCTCACATTATCCACATAGCAGTTACCTATAATATAATAATAATATAGGTATTATTGCACAGCATCTTAAAATTTCTAATAAAACTGGGTAGAAACCCCATTTTGCTTATAAAATCCCAGGGATATCCCCACTCAGTAGAGTAAAAAGGTTTTCTTAAGTCCAGTAGTAATGCCCCAAACAACTGTTCACCTGTTGCTCATTCTGTTGGATATTAAGACATAATCAAAACAAACCCTGACCCCCAATTCTGTTTTTACAAACTTCTGGTGATTGATTGGTACAACCTTTTCCACAGTTGTTTCCAATCTGTTAGTGATAAGTTTAGCAAAATAAATGTCTTCGCCTGCAGAAGTGAAATAAGTTAATAGTTATCCTGATAAACTGAATGTTTACCTTGTTTGTGAAGCATAAGTTTAGCCAAGCATGATTCCTCCAATAAGTACACCATGGTTTATGAAACTTTAACAGTTGACTGACGTTCTCTACTAATTCTTTCCCATATTTCTTGTAAAAATCTGGAAAGAGTCCATCTAAGCCTGGTGCTTTGCCTGACATTAGGCTATCAAAGGTTAGACACATTTCCATTTATAAAGCCATCAAGATTCGAGAGACTGACTCAGACAGTAACAGAGCTGCAGGCCAGTGTGATTGAATTTAGGTACTATGAATAATCTTTATTCCTGTTATCCCCCTTGCACAAATGACCTTCAATACTCTGTAATCATAACATTGATATTCCATCTATAATCTGTAACAATATGGGCAAGTCCATCAGACTTTTTTCCTGCTAGCATTTTGCCAGCATTTTGGTGGATTTAATACCTTAAGTTCAACCTGTCTTTAATTATCCCACTTATTATACATGTGCCTGCATTTAAAAGTCTTTGGTTGCTTCTTAAGATTTGTTTAGTTCATAAGCATGATTTTATGCCTACAGCCCTCTTTCTTGGGGCTTGTTTCCAATGCAGTTATCCTACTCTCCAGTCTTTCTACCTCTAACAGAACTGTGCCCATCTGTGATGTATTGTACTGCCAGATTCATTATTATTATTCAAGTATTTGATAATTCACTCATTTATTATATCTGGCATATCCTTATTTTTGAGTGTAACAGGTCAAACTTCTGCAATGGGGGGGGGGGACTCCTGTTTGGGTTATTATCCTTATTAGCTTTAGAATAGCATTGTCTGACATAGCCATAGGTACAATTGTTGATTTTAACACTAGGCAATAGACTACTAGACAAGAATTGCATATCCCATTTGAAGGATATGTCCTGTTCAAACACTATGAAGGCATAGTTCTGTGTGTCTGGGCGTAATGCTGGCAAGCAATATCTCAGATTGCACTCCTTTAAAGTCATCAAAATGTTCTCAGTCATCCTGAGCAGCTTATTATATCCTGGTTATTTTCTCTATAGATACAAATCCATAACAGTATTGAAATCCCATCCCATGATGATAAGGCATTGCAGCCTCCATAAAAAACTAATAGCATCCTTAAACTCCTTCCATTGTGATACTTCATCATTACTAGGAGCACAGGAGTTGGCTAGGATAACTGAGACAGTGAGTGCCCTAACTGCATCAAGGATACGTCTACATATCTTATACGTATAGGCTGCAACACCACCCATTATAAAGAATTATGAATCAAGATGGCAGTATCCCTCTTTGCAGAATTAGTACAGCTTACCAAAATCCAGCCCCTCCACCCACTGACCTTATTGACACTGCGCACCTGAGAAAATTCCATCTACTTTGTCACATATAGTTTTGATTTATTCCATTAAGTAGATCTCCTGTGTTCTGTCTGCTATTAAAAGGATTCTAACCAACAATATGTTTCTATAACATTACTTTCGAGACACTACATGTGCGGACCAGGTGCCACAGTTGTGTGAGTTACCTGCCTATAAATAAGGAGTAAAACCAGTGGCTAATAACAGATGACAGTACTACTGCACAGCCAATTAAACAGTTAATGCATTTCTCCAGCTACTTACTCTTAGAGCAACATTAACCCACTATACTTCAATAATTTACTTGTCACATATTTCAATTATTGCATTATTGCCACTTAAAATGTATCAGGCATGTGTGCATTGCTGTCATATAATAACTTTGTAATACAAAAACAAATGTTACATTTAACCATATTTAATTAATATCCAAGTCACACCCTTAAAAATATGCATCATAACTGAGCTTACATACAGAGTGTATACAGACCTTCAACCATAATCTGATTCAAGCCTTCATAGCAATTTCATCCCAGCATATCTGGTATAAATGCTTTCTCACCTTTCAGTGTTAATCAATTCCAAAAAAAAGTGAGGACAGCAGAGATGCAATTGTGGAAGAAAATTGGGAAAAGGGGATTAGAATGAACACAATATTATATACAAGGAACAAGCAGAAGACAACTCTACTCTTTAATCATCCAGGAATCCTCAATCTCTCTTAGGCCCTTTGCAGTGGTTTACATCTACCAGTTTGGGATTGCTACCTTAGCTGCAGCCCCAACTGAACCGTTTAGTTCACTATCATTACAACTATTGTCATTTGAAGATATGAATAAATGAGGTTTTGTCCTGTTCCTCCATGATTTACTCAACAAATGTCTATGACATATCTACTTTCTCCTTCATTTTGAGGAAGGATTTACTTGGAAATCGCATTCTAGTCTGTCCCCTTCTCTTTCTGCTACAAGCCATACCTGACATATGAAGTGATTTTATTGCCTTTGTTTACGATTTGAGTTGGGATAGCTCTCAATCTGTATGAAAACATTCTATATCTGAAGGCATTATAAAATAAAATGTTTCTATTCCTTTTATTAAACTAATAGTTGCAGGGTACCTAAGCTATTCCTTTTATTAAACTAATAGTTGCAAGGTACCTAAGCTATTCCTTTTATTAAACTAATAGTTGCAGGGTGCCTAAGCTATTCCTTTTATTAAACTAATAGTTGCAGGGTGCCTAAGCTATTCCTTTTAATAAACTAATAGTTGCAGGGTACCTAAGCTATTCCTTTTATTAAACTAATAGTTGCAGGGTACCTAAGCTATTCCTTTTATTAAACTAATAGTTGCAGGGTACCTAAGCTATTCCTTTTATTAAACTAATAGTTGCAGGGTGCCTAAGCTATTCCTTTTATTAAACTAATAGTTGCAGGGTGCCTAAGCTATTCCTTTTATTAAACTAATAGTTGCAGGGTACCTAAGCTATTCCTTTTATTAAACTAATAGTTGCAGGGTGCCTAAGCTATTCCTTTTATTAAACTAAAAGTTGCAGGGTGCCTAAGCTATTCCTTTTATTAAATTAATAGTTGCAGGGTGCCTAAGCTATTCCTTTTATTAAACTAATAGGTGCAGGGTAGCTAAGCTATTCCTTTTATTAAACTAATAGTTGCAGGGTGCCTAAGCTATTCCTTTTATTAAACTAATAGTTGCAGTGTACCTAAGCTATTCCTTTTATTAAACTATTAGTTGCAGGGTGCCTAAGCTATTCCTTTTATTAAACTAATAGTTGCAGGGTACCTAAGCTATTCCTTTTATTAAACTAATAGTTGCAGGGTGCCTAAGCTATTCCTTTTATTAAACTAATAGTTGCAGGGTACCTAAGCTATTCCTTTTATTAAACTAAAAGTTGCAGGGTGCCTAAGCTATTCCTTTTACTAAACTAATAGTTGCAGGGTGCCTAAGCTATTCCTTTTGTTAAACTAATAGTTGCAGGGTGCCTAAGCTATTCCTTTTATTAAACTAATAGTTGCAGGGTACCTAAGCTATTCCTTTTATTAAACTAATAGTTGCAGGGTGCCTAAGCTATTCCTTTTACTAAACTAATAGTTGCAGGGTACCTAAGCTATTCCTTTTATTAAACTAATAGTTGCAGGGTGCCTAAGCTATTCCTTTTACTAAACTAATAGTTGCAGGGTGCCTAAGCTATTCCTTTTGTTAAACTAATAGTTGCAGGGTGCCTAATCTATTCCTTTTACTAAACTAATAGTTGCAGGGTGCCTAAGCTATTCCTTTTGTTAAACTAATAGTTGCAGGGTGCCTAAGCTATTCCTTTTACTAAACTAATAGTTGCAGGGTACCTAATCTATTCCTTTTATTAAACTAATAGTTGCAGGGTACCTAAGCTATTCCTTTTACTAAACTAATAGTTGCAGGGTACCTAAGCTATTCCTTTTATTAAACTAAAAGTTGCAGGGTACCTAAGCTATTCCTTTTATTAAACTAATAGTTGCAGGGTGCCTAAGCTATTCCTTTTATTAAACTAATAGTTGCAGGGTGCCTAAGCTATTCCTTTTACTAAACTAATAGTTGCAGGGTGCCTAAGCTATTCCTTTTGTTAAACTAATAGTTGCAGGGTACCTAAGCTATTCCTTTTATTAAACTAATAGTTGCAGGGTGCCTAAGCTATTCCTTTTATTAAACTAATAGTTGCAGGGTACCTAAGCTATTCCTTTTATTAAACTAATAGTTGCAGGGTACCTAAGCTGTTCCTTTTATTAAACTAATAGTTGCAGGGTGCCTAAGCTATTCCTTTTATTAAACTAATAGTTGCAGGGTACCTAAGCTATACCTTTTATTAAACTAATAGTTGCAGGGTGCCTAAGCTATTCCTTTTATTAAACTAATAGTTGCAGGGTGCCTAAGCTATTCCTTTTATTAAACTAATAGTTGCAGAGTACCTAAGCTATTCCTTTTATTAAACTAATAGTTGCAGGGTGCCTAAGCTATTCCTTTTATTAAACTAAAAGTTGCAGGGTGCCTAAGCTATTCCTTTTATTAAACTAATAGTTGCAGGGTGCCTAAGCTATTCCTTTTATTAAACTAATAGTTGCAGGGTAACTAAGCTATTCCTTTTATTAAACTAATAGTTGCAGGGTGCCTAAGCTATTCCTTTTATTAAACTAATAGTTGCAGTGTACCTAAGCTATTCCTTTTATTAAACTATTAGTTGCAGGGTGCCTAAGCTATTCCTTTTATTAAACTAATAGTTGCAGGGTACCTAAGCTATTCCTTTTATTAAACTAATAGTTGCAGGGTGCCTAAGCTATTCCTTTTATTAAACTAATAGTTGCAGGGTACCTAAGCTATTCCTTTTATTAAACTAAAAGTTGCAGGGTGCCTAAGCTATTCCTTTTACTAAACTAATAGTTGCAGGGTGCCTAAGCTATTCCTTTTGTTAAACTAATAGTTGCAGGGTGCCTAAGCTATTCCTTTTATTAAACTAATAGTTGCAGGGTACCTAAGCTATTCCTTTTATTAAACTAATAGTTGCAGGGTGCCTAAGCTATTCCTTTTACTAAACTAATAGTTGCAGGGTACCTAAGCTATTCCTTTTATTAAACTAATAGTTGCAGGGTGCCTAAGCTATTCCTTTTACTAAACTAATAGTTGCAGGGTGCCTAAGCTATTCCTTTTGTTAAACTAATAGTTGCAGGGTGCCTAATCTATTCCTTTTACTAAACTAATAGTTGCAGGGTGCCTAAGCTATTCCTTTTGTTAAACTAATAGTTGCAGGGTGCCTAAGCTATTCCTTTTACTAAACTAATAGTTGCAGGGTACCTAATCTATTCCTTTTATTAAACTAATAGTTGCAGGGTACCTAAGCTATTCCTTTTACTAAACTAATAGTTGCAGGGTACCTAAGCTATTCCTTTTATTAAACTAATAGTTGCAGGGTACCTAAGCTATTCCTTTTATTAAACTAATAATTGCAGGGTGCCTAAGCTATTTCTTTTATTAAACTAATAGTTGCAGGGTGCCTAAGCTATTCTTTTTACTAAACTAATAGTTGCAGGGTGCCTAAGCTATTCCTTTTGTTAAACTAATAGTTGCAGGGTACCTAAGCTATTCCTTTTATTAAACTAATAGTTGCAGGGTACCTAAGCTATTCCTTTTACTAAACTAATAGTTGCAGGGTACCTAAGCTATTCCTTTTATTAAACTAATAGTTGCAGGGTACCTAAGCTATTCTTTTTATTAAACTAATAGTTGCAGGGTGCCTAAGCTATTCCTTTTATTAAACTAATAGTTGCAGGGTGCCTAAGCTATTCCTTTTACTAAACTAATAGTTGCAGAGTGCCTAAGCTATTCCTTTTGTTAAACTAATAGTTGCAGGGTACCTAAGCTATTCCTTTTATTAAACTAATAGTTGCAGGGTGCCTAAGCTATTCCTTTTACTAAACTAATAGTTGCAGGGTACCTAAGCTATTCCTTTTATTAACCTAATAGTTGCAGGGTACCTAAGCTATTCCTTTTATTAAACTAATAGTTGCAGGGTGCCTAAACTATTCCTTTTATTAAACTAATAGTTGCAGGGTACCTAAGCTATTCCTTTCACTAAACTAATAGTTGCAGGGTGCCTAAGCTATTCCTTTTGTTAAACTAATAGTTGCAGGGTACCTAAGCTATTCCTTTTATTAAACTAATAGTTGCAGGGTGCCTAAGCTATTCCTTTTATTAAACTAATAGTTGCAGGGTGCCTAAGCTATTCCTTTTACTAAACTAATAGTTGCAGGGTGCCTAAGCTATTCCTTTTGTTAAACTAATAGTTGCAGGGTACCTAAGCTATTCCTTTTATTAAACTAATAGTTGCAGGGTACCTAAGCTATTCCTTTTATTAAACTAATAGTTGCAGGGTACCTAAGCTATTCCTTTTATTAAACTAATAGTTGCAGGGTGCCTAAGCTATTCCTTTTATTAAACTAATAGTTGCAGGGTGCCTAAGCTATTCCTTTAACTAAACTAATAGTTGCAGGGTGCCTAAGCTATTCCTTTTGTTAAACTAATAGTTGCAGGGTACCTAAGCTATTCCTTTTGTTAAACTAATAGTTGCAGGGTGCCTAAGCTATTCCTTTTACTAAACTAATAGTTGCAGGGTACCTAAGCTATTCCTTTTATTAAACTAATAGTTGCAGGGTACCTAAGCTATTCCTTTTATTAAACTAATAGTTGCAGGGTGCCTAAGCTATTCCTTTTATTAAACTAATAGTTGCAGGGTGCCTAAGCTATTCCTTTTATTAAACTAATAGTTGCAGGGTGCCTAAGCTATTCCTTTTATTAAAATAATAGTTGCAGGGTGCCTAAGCTATTCCTTTTATTAAACTAATAGTTGCAGGGTGCCTAAGCTATTCCTTTTATTAAACGAATAGTTGCAGGGTGCCTAAGCTATTCCTTTTATTAAACTAATAGTTGCAGGGTGCCTAAGCTATTCCTTTTATTAAAATAATAGTTGCAGGGTGCCTAAGCTATTCCTTTTGTTAAAGTAATAGTTGCAGGGTGCCTAAGCTATTCCTTTTATTAAACTAATAGTTGCAGGGTACCTAAGCTATTCCTTTTATTAAACTAATAGTTGCAGGGTACCTAAGAACCACTCCAGATCCTAGTTCCGTTTCATCTTATGTTTTGCAAACAATGCTTCTCTGTAGTCTAGAAATATATTTACTGGATGCCCTGTTGTTTTGAGGCTGCCAGCCAATTCTGTACCTCTCCTTAGATTGTCTTCACTATCAGTATAGTCAAAGCACTTCAAAATAAATTGCCTGGAGAATATGCATTCTGCTTACTGGACAGCCCACTCCACACTCATCAATTAGTTGTGTTCTCATCACTTACAGCAGGAGACATATTTTTTTTTATATATAAATATTAGAGGGTTTAACCCCTCCACTATGTTTGATAAGCCTTGTATTCTTTGATTGTCTCAACATGCCCTAAATTCTAGATAATCTAACTTGTTCTCCAGTTTCTGAATCTGGAAGAGAATTCCATTACTCTGTTTGGTATTCAGCTTAATTGCTGTCCTTTGCTTTGATATATAGATCTTTGTTTTAAAACGGAGTTCTGAATTTGCTGAATTTGCTGATCATAGTTGGGTAACACATGCTTTATTTCTTTAATTTCTCTTGAAGTTATCTGAATTATGTTGGCAGTTACATGGCAAGTGCAGGAGGGCTTGCTGCTCTACAAAAATGCCTTTGTCCACTGTTTGTGTACTTTGGGGTTAGTTGAACATTGACATTACTAATTTGACTGTGCAGTGCTTGCTTTTACTGAATTATCATTCTGAAGTAAACCCAAAGCCTCAACCCATTATAAAGTGCACATCAATGACATTCTCTGTACCCTGTGCTAGAACTGGCTGTTTCTGGACTGGATCAGGCTGGTTGTCCATTCCTGTCTACCAGTACTCATGTGCATGTCATTTGAGCTTTCTATTCTGTGAATGATGTTATGAATGTATAGAGCTAGGCCATATTGCATGCCACTGTAAGGTAGTACCTATCTCCTTACCTCCCAGCTACCACAATTATGTAATTACTAGTCCTCAAACAACAGTGAAAGCACTTTATACATGACAGATGTATGTGTGTGTGTGTGTGTGTGTGTGTGTGTGTGTGTGTGTGTGTGTGTGTGTGTGTGTGTGTGTGTGTGTGTGTGTGGGTGCATGAAAAGTGCATGAGTGTGTGTGTGTGTGTGTGTGTGTGTGTGTGTGTGTGTGTGTGTGTGTGTGTGTGTGTGTGTGTGTGTGTGTGTGTGTGTGTGTTTGTGTGTGTGTCTGACTGCACATGTACTTATGCAAATGTATTTCTGTAATTGCATGCTTGTGTGTGTGCTTGGTGCCTGACTGATGCGCCTGTGTGCGTGCATATTTCTATCTGTCTGTCCTGTGTCTACATGCCATCTAGGGGTTGTTGCTATCACTCTAACATTGATATGCTCACTAGGTCTGAACAAAGAGGCCAGTCTTCTGGTAGTGCACCTTTGTAAATGTGACACTACATAGTTTTGGTGACAGGTATTG
This sequence comes from Protopterus annectens, assembly GCF_019279795.1. Taxonomy (NCBI): domain Eukaryota; kingdom Metazoa; phylum Chordata; order Ceratodontiformes; family Protopteridae; genus Protopterus; species Protopterus annectens. The sequence goes on along the minus strand of NC_056735.1, from coordinate 236,132,927 downwards.
TAAACAGTGATAGTGTCTCTTATTTCGAGAGCAATGAAGGTGGTCCTCCCACACAAACAAGTAATAAATAGCCGGAATAAATCCAAAATACGGAAAATCGATTTATTGAACAAATAACACGACAGCACGAGCAACAGTTACAATGGACTTAGCGCTTTTGTCTCCCTTCGGAGACTTCTTCAGAGACAATTAAAGTTTGGCAAATACATCTCTTGTATACTAAATCAATAGTGGGCTGGCATAAAACAATGATTGATTAATTAATTAGTTAACCATTCTAAAAAAAGGTGTATACACCAATTTTATAAGAAAACAACAGAGTAATCATAGTGATATACCAAAGTATTGTTATTTAAAAACATATAAATAGTAATAAATAGTAGTATATTTATTTTTTTTTAAAGTATATATACATAATGTTTTATTTGCATACTTGTATGTTTTTGTATTCCAACAATTAAAATACTGGTGACATATGTAAGAAAATAAATATAAATCATAAATTATAGATTATATAATAGTTCATTAATATAAAATATGATAATATGAATTTACTTCGTACAATATACATATATTTTTTCGTGTATTCATATACTAGAAAAACGTAGATATCACTATTTGATCTTTTAATAGTTTTATTGGGGTCAGCAGCAAAAATTTTTAAAACTGGAGCAATAGATATATGGTCATTAAGGCCTTTCCCTCCACATGCGTCCAACCGCAGTTACCACATCATTTCCTTATATTCAAGTTTTGTTTCCCAATCTCCTCCTCTATCCGGGTGTTTAACTTCTTCTAACACCCAGAATTTAAAATTTGCTTCTTTGCAGTTCAACACATGTGTCTCTCCGTTTTTCCAATATAATATTTCCAACATACTTTACAAAAAGCCAAATAAACGACTCCCTGGGTATAACAACTACTATAACCCTTAGCTTTCAAAGTAATCCCTAAACTGGGCAATACTATTTCCTTTTGTTCTGCAACAAAAGGATACTGGGCACATCTTCCACATTTGAACGTTCCATGTTTTCTACTTGTACCTTGACTATTATATGTTTTCTGTTGTTCAAGGATATTCTTAACATTTCTGTTCCTTCTATAACTGTATTTTATGTTCTCCTGAAAAAATGTTTGTTGTACCATACATTTCCCTAAACATCCCCCATGTTTCATCTATACATTTCCTTAACCACCCCATTCCTTTATGAAAAGTCAACGTAAGATAGGGTGAACCATCCACTTTATTCATGTTCTTATTCATATTTTTAATATTTTTAATATTCTCTGACTTGTTTAAATAACAATTATTTGTTTTAAAAATAGTATTAGATTCCCCTAATATATTGGAAGGGCCTCTACTATTCATAGTCAAAAGGGGAACATAAATATTTCCCCTCTTCCTTTTAATACATATTCCTTGATATTCCCAATTGTTTCTACTGGGTATCCTCTTTCCTGGAACATTTTTTCTACATGACCGATTTCTTTGATAAAATCACTATCATCCGAAATCATCCTGGCCATTCTAATCATTTGCCCCTTGACAATATTCCTTTTCAAAAAATATGGGTGGTCACTATCGTAATGGAGGTATGCATTAGAAAAATGCTCTTTTCTATAAATATTGGATTTATAACACTTATTGTTGTAATCCTTGTCCAATTTAACATCTAAAAAATGGATACTATCTTTTTCTATCTGGTATGTAAATTCCAGAAATGTAGTAGTTTGGCTTATAAAGTCCATAAATTCTTCTATCTTGTCTGTAGGTCCATCACATACAACAAATATATCGTCCAAGAATCTAAAATATTTCTTAATGTAGTTGTTGTATGGGGAAGTAAATACAAATTTCAGTTCTTAGTATAACATGATGATATTACCATATATCGGGGTGCATGCCAACCCCATTGCAACACCTTCTCTCTGATGATAATATTCACCTTGAAAGTATAAACAATTATATTTTAAAACAAGCTCCATGTTTTCTAAAATCAACCTGTATTCATCTCCTGTAAGAGAATCCATTTCTCCTAATATTTCTTCACACCACCTTAACCCCACCTCCTGAGGTATTACTGAAAACAAATCCCTAACGTCAATAGTTATAAAAATATATTCATCGTCATAGGTACAATTCCCCATTTTTTCCAAAAAGTTCCATGAATCCACCAAAATGTGTTGGGATTTACTTTGAAAATGTTTTAATTTGTAATCCACATATATAGCTAAAGGTTGAGTTTTAGAACCTTGGGAGGATACAATAAGTCTCATCGGAGGGTCTAGAATGGACTTATGTACCTTGGGGATGCCAAAAATGACCGGTATTACTGGTTTAGGTACCCTCAAGTATTTATATAAATCTCTATCAGGCCCTGTAAAAGATTGTCTTCTAAAATTAAGTCAATCTTTTTATATGATATATTTATCTCATTTATAGATACAATTCCATATTGGTTCTCCTTATCCAATATGTCCATCATTTTCCTGGTATAGTCCCATTTTTCCATAAGTACTACCCCCCACCTTTATCTGGATTCATCTCTTGGATCTTACCATTTTTACTAAATTCTTTTAGTATGTTGTATTCAATAGGTGTTAGGTTATTTGTCTTTTTCCTATCTTTTAATCTGTTATTTTTATCATATAAATAAAGAATATTTTTTGTAACACATTTCTCAAAATTTAAAATTTCTCTTTGAAGGGGTGGGTTGTAAATACTTGCTCTCTTAAGCTCATTTCTATAATCTTGTATATTTCTGTCTTTATAATTATGAATAAAATTTAATTTCTGTGTATACAATCTAATATCTAATAAAATATTTTCTATAGCTGGAATTTTACTAGGTACAAATGTAAAACCTTTTATAAATAAGTTAAAATAATCCTGATTAATCTGAATATCTGTATAATTAAAAATGTTAAAATTGTTAAATGAATTTATAATAGTAGTCATTTGATCAATATCATCTTGTTTCTCTGTTGCCACTTCATTTTCAAAATGTAATGCCTCAATACTAACTATCGTTGTAGTCTTCCTAGGTGTTGGGTATTGTTTTCGGCTATCTGTACATAAGTTGGTTGTAGATTCCGGTTTCTTATTCTCTCTGATCTCCTGGGTTTCTCCACTTCTAAAGGGACCACCTCCCTATTGATGTAACCACTCTTATTATTCTCATAACCTTCATAGTTGGTGAAACCGGAAGCTTCGTATTCACTGTACACTTGTTTTTCACCCCTAGATCTATTATTCCTATAAAAACCATTATTATTATACTTTCTTCTATTATAGGTGTTAGTCACCCAACCTTTTGATTCAATTTTCCTATCAATATAGTATGCAGTATTCATTTCATACTCTTTTAAGTCTCTTTCAATTTTGGAAAGTTTTCGATTCATATTGACATTAATATAATAATCTATGTCATGTAAAACTCTGTAATAAATACTCTTATTTTCATCCACAGTAAATAAAACATCAGTACTAATGCACACATATAATCTATCAATTTCTTTATTAGTATATTCCATATTTTCATTATTCCATTTGATCATTTCCTTAAGAATAGCCAGCCCACAATCATTTAAAATGCCAGTAATAGTTTTAAAAAATGTTTTATCAAACTTTGCGTTATTTGGCTATTTGTTTAATCTAAGGCCTTTGAGCACAATTTTTTCTTTTAAACATTTCTCAAAATACCAATTTTCTACTGCCCAAGCCTTATACTTTTGTAACAAAGATTTGAAAGTCTTACAATTGTCTTTAAAAGTCGGATTTGTTTGGCTTTCTTTTCTCTTCTCCTTATTATTCATCGTACATTTAAATGAGTGACTCAGCCAAGTTACAAAATCCACTTCTCTGTAAAACTCTGGTATGTCAGGCTCCTTCCGATTAGTGTCTAAACCAGAAATGTGTTTTAAACCGCTGTTATGTCCTGTACTGGCAATAAACGGACCATTCTCCTCTCCACGTCATTCTTTCCTGGCATCTGACATCATCAGACCAGCGCCTAGAGATCTAGGACTACTTTGTGCACAGGGAATGTCGCTGCCTGTGCTTAAAGGTGTAGCGTCCGGCTGAGAATACGTTTGGATAACTTTAATTAATTCAGACAGCAAACTGCTGTTATTCATAGCAGGACTTCCTCGTTCTTGGACCAGGAACCACAAAAAAACAACTTGCAACACAAATGCACCAGCGAAAGCTAAAAATCCACAAACCAAAGTCCAAACAGCCTGCTCTGAGAGCAATGAAGATGGTCCTCCCACACAAACAAGTAATAAATAGATGGAATAAATCCAAAATACAGAAAATTGATTTATTGAACAAATAACATGACAGCATGAACAACAGTTACAATGGACTTAACACATTCGTCTCCCTTCGGAGACTTCTTCAGAGACAATTAAAGTTTGGCAAATACATCTCTTGTATACTAAATCAATAGTGGGCTGGCATAAAACAATGATTGATTAATTAATTAGTTAACCATTCTAAAAAAAGGTGTATACACCAATTTTATAAGAAAACAACAGAGTAATCATAGTGATATACCAAAGTATTGTTATTTAAAAACATATAAATAGTAATAAATAGTAGTATATTTATTTTTTTAAAAAGTATATATACATAATGTCTTATTTGCATACTTGTATGTTTTTCTGTTCCAACAATTAAAATACTGGTGACATATGTAAGAAAATAAATATAAATCATAAATTATAGATTATATAATAGTTCATTAATATAAAATATGATAATATGAATTTATTTTGTACATTATACATCTATTTTTTCGTGTATTCATTTACTAGAAAAATTTAGATATCACTATTTGATCTTTTAATAGTTTTCTTGGGGTCAGCAGCAAAAATTTTTTAAACTGGAGCAATAGATATATGGTCATTAAGGCCTTTCCCTCCACATGCGTCCAACCGCAGTTGCCACATCATTTCCTTATATTCAAGTTTTGTTTCCCAATCTCCTCCTCTATCCGGGTGTTTAACTTCTTCTAACACCCAGAATTTAAAATGTGCTTCTTTGCAGTTCAACACATGTCTGTATAAGGCATTATTTTCATTTTGTTTATTAATGTCTCTAATATGTTCATATATTCTTGACCTCAAGTGTCTCTCCGTTTTTCCAATATAATATTTCCAACATACTTTACAAAAAAACAAATAAACGACTCCCTGGTTATAACAACTACTATAACCCTTAGCTTTCAAAGTAATCCCTAAACTGGGCAATACTATTTCCTTTTGTTCTGCAACAAAAGGACACTGGGCACATCTTCCACATTTGAACGTTCCATGTTTTCTACTTGTACCTTGACTATTATATGTTTTCTGTTGTTCAAGGATATTCTTAACATTACTGTTCCTCCTATAACTGTATTTTATGTTCTCCTGAAAAATGTTTGTTGTACCATACATTTCTCTAAACATCCCCCATGTTTCATCTATACATTTTCTTAACCACCCCATTCCTTTATGAAAAGTCAACGTAAGATAGGGTGAACCATCCACTTTATTCATGTTCTTATTCATATTTTTAATATTTTTAATATTCTCTGACTTGTTTAAATAACACTTATTTGTTATAAAATAGTATTAGATTCACCTAATATATTGGAAGGGCCTCTACTATTCATAGTCAAAAGGGGAACATAAATATTTCCCCTCTTCCTTTTAATACATATTCCTTGATATTCCCAATTGTTTCTACTGGGTATCCTCTTTCCTGGAACATTTTTTCTATATGACTGATTTCTTTGATAAAGTCACTATCATCCGAAATCATCCTGGCCATTCTAATCATTTGCCCATTGACAATATTCCTTTTCAAAAAATATGGGTGGTCACTATCGTAATGGAGGTATGCATTAGAAAAATGCTCTTTTCTATAAATATTGGATTTATAACACTTATTTCTGTAATCATTGTCCAATTTAACATCTAAAAAATGGATACTATATTTTTCTATCTGGTATGTAAATTCCAGAAATGTAGTAGTTTGGTTTATAAAGTCCATAAATTCTTCTATCTTGTCTATAGGTCCATCCCATACAGCAAATATATCGTCCAAAAATCTAAAATATTTCTTAATATAGTTGTTGTATGGGGAAGTAAATACAAATTTCAGTTCCCAGTATAACATGATGATATTACATATAGCGGGGCGCACGCCAACCCCATTGCAACACCTTCTCTCTGATGATAATATTCACCTTGAAAGTATAAATAATTATATTTAAAACAAGCTCCATGTTTTCTAAAATCAACCTGTATTCATCTCCTGTAAGAGAATCCATTTCTCCTAATATTTCTTCAAACCACCTTAACCCCACCTCCTGAGGTATTACTGAAAACAAATCCCTAACGTCAATAGTTATAAAAATATATTCATCGTCATAGGTACAATTCCCCATTTTTTCCAAAAAGTCCCATGAATCCACCAAAATGTGTTGGAATTTACTTTGAAAATGTTTTAATTTGTAATCCACATATATAGTTAGAGGTTGAGTTTTAAAACCTTGGGAGGATACAATAGGTCTCATGGGAGGGTCTAGAATGGACTTATGTACCTTGGGGGTTCCAAAAATGGCCGGTAATACTGGTTTAGGTACCCTCAAGTAATTATATAAATCTTTATCAGGCCCTGTAAAAGATTGTCTTCTAAAATTAAGTCAATCTTTTTATATGATATATTTATCTCATTTTTAGATACAATTCCATATTGGTTCTCCTTATCCAATATGTCCATCATTTTCCTGGTATAGTCCCATTTTTCCATAAGTACTACCCCCCACCTTTATCCGGCTTCATCACTCGGATCTTATCATTTTTACTAAATTCTTTTAGTATGTTGTATTCAATAGGTGTTAGGTTATTTGTCTTTTTCATATCTTTTAATCTGTTATTTTTATCATATAAATAACGAATATTTTTTGTAACACATTTCTCAAAATTTAAAATTTCTCTTTGAAGGGGTGGGTTGTAAATACTTGATCTCTTAAGATCATTTCTATAATCCTGTATATTTCTGTCTTTATAATTATGAATAAAATTTAATTTCCATGTATATAATCTAAAATCTAATAAAATATTTTCTATAGATGGAATTTTACTAGGTACAAATGTAAAACCTTTTATAAATAAGTTAAAATAATCCTGATTAATCTGAATATCTGTATAATTAAAAATGTTAAAATTGTTAAATGAATTTATAATAGTAGTCATTTGATCAATATCATCTTGTTTCTCTGTCGCCACTTCATTTTCAAAATGTAATGCCTCAATACTAACTATCATTGTAGTATCCCTAGGTGTTGGGTATTGTTTTCTGCTATCTGTGCATAACTTGGTTGTAGATCCAGGTTTCTTATTCTCTCCAATCTCCTGGGTTCGTCCACTTCTAAAGGGACCACCTCCCTATTGATGTAACCACTCTTATTATTCTCATAACCTTAATAGTTGGTGAAACCGGAAGCTTCATATTCACTGTACACATGTTTTTCACCCCTAGATCTATTATTCCTATAATAACCATTATTATTATACTTTCTTCTATTATAGGTGTTAGTCACCCAAACTTTTGATTCAATTTTCCTATCAATATAGTATGCAGTATTCATTTCATACTCATTTAAGTCTCTTTCAATTTTGGAAAGGTTTCGATTCATATTGACATTAATATAATAATCTATGTCATGTAAAACTCTGTAATAAATACTCTTATATTCATCCACAGTAAATAAAGCATCAGTACTAATGTGCACATATAATCTATCAATTTCTTTTTTAGTATAATCCATAATTTTCATTATTCCATTTGATTATTTCCTTAAGAATAGCCAGCCCACAATCATTTAAAATGCCTGTAATAGTTTTAAAAAACGTGTTATCAAACTTAGTGTTATTTGGGTATTTATTTAATCTAAGGCCTTTGGGCACAATTTTTTCTTTTAAACATTTCTCAAAATGCCAATTTTCTACTGCCCAAGTCTTATACTTTTGTAACAAAGATTTGAAAGTCTTACAATTGTCTTTAAAAGTCGGATTTATTTGGCTTTCTTTTCTCTTCTCCTTATTATTCGTCGTACATTTAAACGAGCAATTCAGCCAAGTTACAAAATCCACTTCTCTGTAAAACTCTGGTATGTCAGGCTCCTTTTGATTAGTGTCTAAACCAGAAATGTGCTTTAAACTGCTGTTGTGTCCTGTACTGGCAATAAACAGACCATTCTCCTCTCCATGTCATTCTATCCTGGCATCTGACATCATCAGACCAGCGCCTAGAGATCTAGGACTACTTTGTGCACAGGGAATGTCACTGCCTTTGATTAAAGGTGTAGCATCCCACTGCGAATACGTTTGGATAACTTTAATCAATTCAGACAGCAAACTGCTGTTATCCATAGCAGGACTTCCTCGTTCTCGGACCAGGAACCACAAAAAAACAACTTGTAACACAAATGCACCAGCGGAAGCTAAAAATCCACAAACCAAAGTCCAAACAGCCTGCTCCGAGAGCAATGAAGGTGGTCCTTCCACACAAACAAGTAATAAATAGCCGGAATAAATCCAAAATACAGAAAATAGATTTATTGAACAAATAACACGACAGCACGAACAACAGTTACAATGGACTTAGCGCTTTCATCTCCCTTCGGAGACTTCTTCAGAGACAATTAAAGTTTGTCAAATACATCTCTTGTGTAATAAATCAATAGTGGGCTGGCATAAAACAATGATTGATTAATGAATTAACCATTTAGACACTAATCGAAAGGAGCCTGACATACCAGAGTTTTACAGAGAAGTGGATTTTGTAACTTGGCTAGATCGCTCGTTTAAATGTACGATGAATAATAAGGAGAAGAGAAAAGAAAGCCAAACAAATCCGACTTTTAAAGACAATTGTAAGGCTTTCAAATCTTTGTTACAAAAGTATAAGGCTTGGGCAGTAGAAAATTGGTATTTTGAGAAATGTTTAAAAGAAAACATTGTGCCCAAAGGCCTTAGATTAAACAAATACCCAAATAACGCTAAGTTTGATAACATGATTTTTAAAACTATTACAGGCATTTTAAATGATTGTGGGCTGGCTATTCTTAAGGGAATGATGAAATGGAATAATGAAAATATGGAATATACTAAAAAAGAAATTGATCGATTATATGTGTGCATTAGTACTGATGTTTTATTTACTGTGGATGAATATGAATTGATCAAATGACTACTATTATAAATTCATTTAACAATTTTAACATTTTTAATTATACAGATATTCAGATTAATCAGGATTATTTTAACTTATTTATAAAAGGTTTTACATTTGTACCTAGTAAAATTCCATCTATAGAAAATATTTTATTAGATATTAGATTATATACACGGAAATTAAATTTTATTCATAATTATAAAGACAGAAATATACAGGATTATAGAAATGAGCTTAAGAGATCAAGTATTTACTACCCACCCCTTCAAAGAGAAATTTTAAATTTTGAGAAATGTGTTACAAAAAATATTCATTATTTATATGATAAAAATAACAGATTAAAAGATAGAAAAAGACAAATAACCTAACACCTATTGAATACAACATACTAAAAGAATTTAGTAAAAATTATAAGATCCGAGTGATGAAGCCGGATAAAGGTGGGGGGTAGTACTTATGGAAAAATGGGACTATACCAGGAAAATGATGGACATATTGGATAAGGAGAACCAATATGGAATTGTATCTAAAAATGAGAAAAATACATCATATAAAAAGATTGACTTAATTTTAGAAGACAATCTTTTACAGGGCCTGATAGATAGAGATTTATATAATTACTTGAGGGTACCTAAACCAGTAATACCGGTCATTTCTGGAATCCCCAAGGTACATAAGTCCATTCTAAACCCTCCCATGAGACCTATTGTATCCTCCCAAGGTTCAAAATCTCTATATATGTGGATTACAAATTAAAACATTTTCAAAGTAAATTCCAACACATTTTGGTGGATTCATGGGACTTTTTGGAAAAAATGGGGAATTGTACCTATGACGATGAATATATTTTTATAACTATTGACGTTAGGGATTTGTTTTCAGTAATACCACAGGAGGTGGGGTTAAGGTGGTTTGAAGAAATATTAGCAGAAATGGATTCTCTTACAGGAGATGAATACAGGTTGATTTTAGAAAACATGGAGCTTGTTTTAAAATATAAGTATTTATACTTTCAAGGTGAATATTATCATCAGAGAGAATGTGTTGCAATGGGGTCAGCATGCACCCCGATATATGGTAATATCATCATGTTATACTGGGTAATGAAATTTGTATTTACTTCCCCATACAACAACTACATTAAGAAATATTTTAGATTTTTGGATGATATATTTGTTGTATGGGATGGACCTATAGACAAGATAGAAGAATTTATGGACTTTATAAACCAAACTACTACATTTCTGGAATTTACATACCAGATAGAAAAAGATAGTATCCATTTTTTAGATGTTAAATTGGACAAGGATTACAGCAATAAGTGTTATAAATCCAATATTTATAGAAAAGAGCATTTTTCTAATGCATACCCCCATTACGATAGTGACCACGCATATTTTTGAAAAGTAATCTTGTCAAGGGGCAAATGGTTAGAATGGCCAGGATGATTTCGGATGATAGTGATTTTTATCAAAGAAATCGGTCATGTAGAAAAAATGTTCCAGGAAAGAGGATACCCAGTGAAACAATTGGGAATATCAAGGAATATGTATTAAAAGGAAGAGGGGAAAATATTTATGTTCCCCTTTTAAAACAAATAATTGTTATTTAAACAAGTCAGAGAATATTAAAAATATTAAAAATATGAATAAGAACATGAATAAAGTGGATGGTTCACCCTATCTTACGTTGACTTTTCATAAAGGAATGGGGTGGTTAAGGAAATGTATAGATGATACATGGGGGATGTTTAGGGAAATGTATGGTATAACAAACATTTTTCAGGAGAACATAAAATACAGTTATAGGAGGAACAGAAATGTTAAGAATATCCTTGAACAACTGAAAACATATAATAGTCAAGGTACAAGTAGAAAACATGGAACGTTCAAATGTGGAAGATGTGCCCAGTGTCCTTTTGTTGCAGAACAAAAGGAAATAGTATTGCCCACTTTAGGGATTACTTTGAAAGCTAAGGGTTATAGTAGTATTTATACCCAGGGAGTTGCTTATTTGGCTTTTTGTAAAGTATGTTGGAAATATTATATTGGAAAAAGGGAGAAAAACTTTAGTTCAAGAATATATGAACATATTAGAGACATTAATAAACAAAATGAAAATAATGCCTTACATGGACATGTGTTGAACAGCAAAGAAGCAAATTTTAAATTTTGGGTGTTAGAAGACGTTAAACACCTGGATAGAGGAGGAGATTGGGAAACAAAACTTGAATATAAGGAAATGATGTGGCAACTGCGGTTGGACGCATGTGGAGGGAAAGGCCTTAATGACCATATATCTATTGCTCCAGTTTTAAAAATTTTTGCTGCTGACCCAAGAAAACTATTAAAAGATAAAATAGTGATATCTAAGTTTTTCTAGTATATGAATACACGAAAAAAATATATGTATAATGTACAAAGTAAATTCATATTATCATATTTATATTAATGAACTATTATATAATCTATAATTTATTATTTATATTTATTTTCTTACATATGTCACCAGTATTTTAATTGTTGGAACACAAAAACATACAAGTATGCAAATAAAACATTATATATATATATACTTTTTAAAAAAATAAATATACTACTATTTATTACTATTTATATGTTTTTAAATAACAATACTTTGGTATATCACTATGATTACTCTGTTGTTTTTTTACAAAATTGGTGTATACACCTTTTTTTAGAATGGTTAACTAATTAGTTAAGCAATCATTGTTTTATGCCAGCCCACTATTGATTTAGTATACAAGAGATGTATTTGCCAAACTTTAATTGTCTCTGAAGAAGTCTCCGAAGGGAGACGAAAGCCTTAAGTCCATTGTAACTGTTGTTCGTGTTGTCGTGTTATTTGTTCAATAAATCGATTTTCTGTATTTTGGATTTATTCCCGCTATTTATTACTTGTTTGTGTGGGTGGACCACCTTCATTGCTCTCGGAGCAGGCTGTTTGGACTTTGGTTTGAGGATTTTTAGCTTTCGCTGGTGCATTTATGTTACAAGTTGTTTTTTTGTGGTACCTGGACCGAGAACGAGGAAGTCCTGCTATGGATAACAGCAGTTTGCTGTCTGAATTGATTAAAGTTATCCAAACGTATTCGCAGCCGGACGCTACACATTTAAGCACAGGCAGCGACATTCCCTGTGCACAAAGTAGTCCTAGATCTCTAGGCGCTGGTCTGATGATGTCAGACGCCAGGAAAGAACGACGTGGAGAGGAGAATGGTCCGTTTATTGCCAGTACAGGACACAACAGCAGTTTAAAACACATTTCTTGTTTAGACACTAGTCGAAAGGAGCCTGACATACCAGAGTTTTACAGAGAAGTGGATTTTGTAACTTGGCTGAATCGCTCGTTTAAATGTACGACGAATAATAAGGAGAAGAGAAAAGAAAGCCAAACAAATCCGACTTTTAAAGACAATTGTAAGACTTTCAAATCTTTATTACAAAAGTATAAGGCTTGGGCAGTAGAAAATTGGTATTTTGAGAAATGTTTAAAAGAAAAAATTGTGCCCAAAGGCCTTAGATTAAACAAATACCCAAATAACACTAAGTTTGATAACACGATTTTTAAAACTATTACAGGCTTTTTATGTTATTGTGGGCTGGCTATTCTTAAGGAAATGATCAAATGGAATAATGAAAATATGGAATATACTAAAAAAGAAATTGATAGATTATATGTGTGCATTAGTACTGATGTTTTATTTACTGTGGATGAATATAAGAATATTTATTATAGAGTTTTACATGACATAGATTATTATATTAGTGTCAATATGAATCGAAAACTTTCCAAAATTGAAAGAGACTTAAAAGAGTATGAAATGAATACTGCATACTATATTGATAGGAAAATTGAATCAAAAGGTTGGGTGACTAACACCTATAATAGAAGAAAGTATAATAATAATGGTTATTATAGGAATAATAGATCTAGGGGTGAAAAACAAGTGTACAGTGTATATGAAGTTTCCAGTTTCACCAACTATGAAGGTTATGAGAATAATAAGAGTGGTAACATCAATAGGGAGGTGGTCCCTTTAGAAGTGGATGAACCCAGGAGATCGGAGAGAATAAGAAACTGGAATCTACAACCAACTTATGCACAGATAGCAGAAAACCATACCCAACACCTAGGGAGACTACAACGATAGTTTGTATTGAGGCATTACATTTTGAAAATGAAGTGGCGACAGAGAAACAAGTTGATATTGATCAAATGACTACTATTATAAATTAATTTAACAATTTTAACATTTTTAATTATACAGATATTCAGATTAATCAGGATTATTTTAACTTATTTATAAAAGGCTTTATATTTGTACCTAGTAAAATTCCATCTATAGAAAATATTTTATTAGATATTAGATTATATACACGGAAATTACATTTTATTCATAATTATAAAGACAGAAATATACAGGATTATAGAAATGAGATTAAGAGATCAAGTATTTACAACCCACCCCTTCAAAGAGAAATTTTAAATTTTGAGAAATGTGTTACAAAAAATATTCGTTACTTATATGATAAAAATAACAGATTAAAAGATAGGAAAAAGACAAATAACCTAACACCTATTGAATACAACATACTAAAAGAATTTAGTAAAAATGGTAAGATCCGAGTGATGAAGCCGAATAAAGGTGGGGGGGGGGGTAGTACTTATGGAAAAATGGGACTATACCAGGAAAATGATGGACATATTGGATAAGGAGAACCAATATGGAATTGTATCTAAAATGAGATAAATATATCACATAAAAAGATTGACTTAATTTTAGAAGACAATCTTTTACAGGGCCTGATAGATAGAGATTTATATAATTATTGAGGGTACCTAAACAAGTAATACCGATCATTTTTGGAATCCCCAAGGTACATAAGTCCATTCCAGACCCTCCCTTGAGACCTATTGTATCCTACCAAGGTTCTAAAACTAAATCCCTAGCTATATGTGGATTACAAATTAAAACATTTTCAAAGTAAATTCCAACACATTTTGGTGGATTCATGGGACTTTTTGGAAAAAATGGGGAATTGTACCTATGACGATGAATTTATTTTTATAACTATTGACGTTAAGGATTTGTTTTCAGTAATACCTCAGGAGGTGGGGTTAAGGTGGTTTGAAGAAATATTAGGAGAAATGGATTCTCTTACAGGAGATGAATACAGGTTGATTTTAGAAAACATGGAGCTTGTTTTAAAATATAAGTATTTATACTTTCAAGGTCAATATTATCATCAGAGAGAATATGTTGCAATAGGGACGGCGTGCGCCCCGATATATGCTAATATCATCATGTTATACTGGGAACTGAAATTTGTATTTACTTCCCCATACAACAACTACATTAAGAAATATTTTAGATTTTTGGACGATATATTTGTTGTATGGGATGGACCTATAGACAAGATAGAAGAATGTATGGACTTTATAAACCAAACTACTACATTTCTGGAATTTACATACCAGATTGAAAAAGATAGTATCCATTTTTAGATGTTAAATTGGACAATGATTACAGCAATAAGTGTTATAAATCCAATATTTATAGAAAAGAGTATTTTTCTAATGCATACCTCTATTAAGATAGTGACCACCCATATTTTTTGAAAAGGAATATTGTCAAGGGGCAAATGACTAGAATGGCCAGGATGATTTTGGATGATAGTGACTTTATCAAAGAAATCGGTCATGTAGAAAAAATGTTCCAGGAAAGAGGATACCCAGTAGAAACAATTGGGAATATCAAAGAATATGTATTAAAAGGAAGAGGGGGAAATATTTATGTTCCCCTTTTGACTATGAATAGTACAGGCCCTTCCAATATATTAGGTGAATCTAATACTATTTTTAAAACAAATAATTATTTTAACAAGTCAGAGAATATTAAAAATATTAAAAATATGAATAAGAACATGAATAAAGTGGATGGTTCACCCTATCTTACGTTGACTTTTCATAAAGGAATGGGGTGGTTAAGGAAATGTATGGTACAACAAACATTTTTCAGGAGAACATAAAATACAGTTATAGGAGGAACAGAAATGTTAAGAATATCCTTGAACAACAGAAAACATATAATAGTCAAGGTACAAGTAGAAAACATGGAACGTTCAAATGTGGAAGATGTGCCCAGTGTCCTTTTGTTGCAGAACAAAAGGAAATAGTATTGCCCAGTTTAGGGATTACTTTGAAAGCTAAGGGTTATAGTAGTTGTTATACCCAGGGAGTTGTTTATTTGGCTTTTTGTAAAGTATGTTGGAAATATTATATTGGAAAAACGGAGAGACACTTGAGGTCAAGAATATATGAACATATTAGAGACATTAATAAACAAAATGAAAATAATGCTTTATATAGACGTGTTGAACTACAAAGAAGCAAATTTTAAATTCTGGGTGTTAGAAGAAGTTAAACACCCGGATAGAGGAGGAGATTGGGAAACAAAACTTGAATATAAGGAAATGATGTGGCAACTGCGGTTGGACGCATGTGGAGGGAAAGACCTTAATGACCATATATCTATTGCTCCAGTTTTAAAAAAAAATTTTTGCTGCTGACCCCAAGAAAACTATTAAAAGATAAAATAGTGATATCTAAGTTTTTCTAGTATATGAATACACGAAAAAATATATGTATAATGTACAAAGTAAATTCATATTATCATATTTTATATTAATGAACTATTATATAATCTATAATTTATGATTTATATTTATTTTCTTACATATGTCACCAGTATTTTAATTGTTGGAACACAAAAACATACAAGTATGCAAATAAAACATTATGTATATATACTTTTTAAAAAAATAAATATACTACTATTTATTACTATTTATATTTCTTTAAATAACAATACTTTGGTATATCACTATGATTACTCTGTTGTTTTCTTATAAAATTGGTGTATACACCTTTTTTTAGAATGGTTAACTAATTAATTAATCAATCATTCTTTTATGCCAGCCCACTATTGATTTAGTATACAAGAGATGTATTTGCCAAACTTTAATTCTCTCTGAAGAAGTCTCCGAAGGGAGACGAAAGCGTTAAGTCCATTGTAACTGTTGTTCGTGCTGTCGTGTTATTTGTTCAATAAATCGATTTTCTGTATTATGGATTTATTCCGGCTATTTATTACTTGTTTGTGTGGGAGGACCACCTTCATTGCTCTCGGAGCAGGCTGTTTGGACTTTGGTTTGTGGATTTTTAGCTTTCGCTGGTGCATTTGTGTTACAAGTGTCTCTTATTTCATTAGTACTTTTGCTCATGATGTGGAGATCACTTTCAGCTTCCTTTTGAAAATGTGAAACCTGGAATTATGAATCTCAAAACTAAGAACACTCAGTGGCAAATTGAGAGGAATTACAGCAAATACTGAAATCCTCTATAGTACCACTGGTGTATTTCACAAAGGATTCACTCACCTGCATTTCCTGCCCCCAGCCAACCCTGCTCTAAAGCCTTGGAATTTCCCTTTTTATACTACAGAGTTCATAGTTGCAGTAGTCTATTTTAAGGGGCCTCACACATTCATAAGGTTCCCCAGACTTACATGCTTTTATCCACCCCAGTTGTCCATGTTGTGTGGTGCAGCATATCACCTCTGTAGCCATATTGTGCATTTCTCATCTATTTTATGCATATTGGCCTCATGTCGTATACACTTAATCATGAAATCTCCCACCATCCCCAGATAGCTATACAAATCACAATGCTGACTTGTCCAACATATTCAATGTATTAAACCTCATGCAAAAATGGAAAAAAAGGGGGGCTGTGGATAGACTGGATATATCAGACGCAGCATATATCCTTAGCTAATGCAATTTCACAATCATAGCTACTCCTGTTCTTTAAAACTGGATCAGAAAAATGGCTGTCTTCAGACTTCAGACAGGACACACAGTATTTAAAGCATGTTCTCTTCAAGGGGCACAGGCATCTGTCTTTTTGGACAATGCTTATATATGGGGGTTAAATACAATGGTGGACAGTGGTAGACCCAGTTTTCTTTAATGAATGCCTCTCTTCATTAGTTTTCAACTAATACTCAAGCACTGTCTGATTAAATTACTTAATTATAATTACACAGGTTTGTAAATAGAGACTGGCAGACTTGTTACGTTGGTACAAATACTGGATGAAGCTCTAACCAACAATTCACAAGTTTAACTGTGTGGAAGATTTACATTTTGAATAGCCCAGTATATGTTTACCATAAGTGTTAGCCATTTTGAATAGCATTTCATTAACTCTGTATAATGAGAGTTCATGTTACACGTAGGATCTCCTTGCGTTTCATGATGTTTCCACTGGTGAGTATTTTCATAGCACTGGGATGATAACAGCAGTAAGATCCGTCCACTGCTGTTAAACATATCCTTAACATTTAGTTTCACTTTAGAAAGGAGTCTTCAAAACATTCTGGGAGGCTGGCAAGAATGTATTCAAATTAGTATCATTTTATTTTTCTAAATAAACTTAACATGCAGAACCTTTAAGAAGTCCATTGCTTTTCTTGATGCAGAAGATCTTATAAGGGACCAAAACAGGAATCGAGTGGAGTGCAAATCTATGCCCTACTGTCTGCCTGAGGAACAAAAAAAAACAGTAGGTCAGCAATAGGTTTGAGTCAGTCACAATGTTCTGAGGTTATGCATGCAGCATATATACATAGACTGGCATTATAGGGAAGAGCTGCAAGTCTGCAGTAGGCTAACCTTACATGCAGCATGCATTGTGTCATACCTAGGATCCCGTACACACATCGACCTACACAGTCTTAAGTGTACTGAATACAAAAAGCATCTTGCGACTAATTCCAAACTCACACTCAGATCAATAGTATGTCTCACTGTTTTTAGAATATTATATCATTCACTTGCTATTCTGTCAATAATCCTGCCTTCTTTTAGCAAGATCCTTGTATATCCAAGGTCAAAGCTAGACTCTGAATACTGTACCTGTTCAAATAAGTCAGACAAGAGCTACTTACAGCAACTTGTGTTCTAAGCAACAAACACTAAGATATGCTATTCCATCTTTTTTAAAAACATTTGCAATGGTTTGTTACACATTTTAGAGAAATAGTATATTTATATTTCCATTACTCAAAAATCCCCAGAGAATTTGCTATTGCCTCTTACATCAGGGTGGCCAGCAGAAATGGTTTTCTAACTGCTGATTCATTTATTTTCTTCTAACAACATGGCAACATTACAAAACTTAACATAACTCATGTGATGTATAAACATCTTTCAAATCTGGAATGCATTGTATATTTCTGCATGCATTATGTTTTAAAATTCAAGACTTCATTAATTGCAGTATAATTAAATATAAGACAAACATAATCCAGATCTCAGAGTTATTAGCATTCAGTACAGATGTGGTAGTATAGGTTTTGTGGCTAGATACCCATCAGTTCTGAAAACCTTATGGAATTATAGGTTACTGGAAATTATACAGTGATTTGTAAGGACGAATACCCAAATCCCTAAGAACCCAAGTTACCTTCTAACACAATTTAGTGCTTATAAGACAAGAATCACTACCTCATTCCACAAATGGTGTTTTCACCATATTTAAATAAAAAAAGTATGTTTTGCATAAGAGGTTGTATTGAAAAGCTGTAACCAAAATGCCTCCAAACATAAAAGTCTGCATTTTTGTTTTATAAGTCCTTTCTCTGACTTCTGCAGATCTCCAGAGGTACTAATGCAATGTGTCAGCAGTAACCACATTTATAGTAGTCAGTCACTAAGGGATATGAATGTATTTTTAGTTCATATGTATTCCATTAGTATTCCCAATCCAGACTATTGACCACTTGCCAGTCAGTTAACAGGAAATGAAATAAATGCTTTTTCTAAAGTGTGCACGTTCCCCATAATCACACATCAACTTCCAAGCTGATCCAACCCAGTGGCCTATTTTGGACAATAGCAATATTGTAGCTTGTCATATTTTAAGCAATTTGCCTTCTCACTGATTTGACTTATTTATACAGCAGTTTGTACAATCCTGGCATTGTGAATGGATGACGGCTATCTTGTGCATCAGATAAAGTCAACTTAAGTCAAAAGAGAAAATGATGGTCAGCCAAAATAACAAGAACAATATATTCCTGTCAGCAAATAATGTGCTGTCTGAAAATATGATTCTTTTTGCAGTAGCCAGGATTCGCATCAAAAAGTAAACCGACATAGCACAGCTTCTGCTGTTTTATGTATTTGTTTATTTGTTTTAGTTATTTCATATCTGGATAAACTCACTAGGTACAAGTGATGGTTTCCAGGAGGAGCTCAGGAACACTACATGTCTAAGAGATTTGCCTGAGTCACACTAAAGCAAAAGGAGCCTGAAAGCATCAAACCCAAGATTGCATGTGAAAGTTTATAACAGTTCATACCTTGATCATCTGTACTAAAGTACATATTAACATATTTTGATACTCTCAATATCCAAATATTCAGAAATATTGATGTTAGAGTCTCAGAGAAGCACTGGACCACACAGTAAAAAAGTTTTTCGGCTTTTCCCGGTTAGGGGTCACCACAGTGGAACTCCAGTCCGCTCAATTATTATTTCATTGTTATCCACCTCCAATCATGAGCGGACTGGAGTTCCGCTGTGGTGACCCCAGCGGAACTCCAGTCCGCTCATGATTGGAGGTGGATAACAATGAAATAATAATTGCTTATAGTAGCTAGATTGTACATAAATGATTACAATTAACAACTATGTATAACTTTTTTCACTGGATGTAGTAACTTTGCTAGTACACACAAAAGCATCATTTTGTGAAGGTTCTCCCCTTAAACTAAACTAAACTGCCCTCCCTCAGTGAATGACGAGCCACTGTTCTTTAGGCTGGATTAGTTGAAACTACACCTCTGTGCACTGGTTTGGAGATGTGTTCTACCACATTTAATACATTTTCTGAGTTTCATTAACCAGGGTTTAAAATATATACTGCACTTGATTTCAGTTTGTTATTCGTAGAAACTGTTTAGGAGCACTTAAACTGTAACTGCTTTATTTGTTTATTTTTTTTCTTAAACAGCCTGCTTAGCCAGGTGTTGGGGGCATCTTTTAAGCTGCACTAGCTTATTCTAATGAGAAAAGGTTAATTATTGACATTTCCTAATGTTCGGGCACAATTGGCTCTTCTACAGTTGTTTACTGTCTGTCTCTTTTGTTTCTTTTGTTTTATTTGATTGCTGTTTATAGCATGGTTGACTGCTGATTTGCAGCCCTTTCCAATGGTTAGTCTGAAGCTGCACCTCTGTGCACTTTTTTTGGAGTCATTATCAACCTAATTTGATGAACCTTCTGAGTTCCTCTATATCAGTAAAAAAATACTGTAATTAATTTTGCTTTGCTATTCCTGTTGCTGGGCCTGTTTTTGGAGCATTTAAACTGTAACCACTTGATTTTTCTTAATTAGTTCTTTCCAGCATCCTTAAACTAGAACAGCTAATTTAGAATACTGCTTGTGGCTATCCTGGGAACTGTTCTATTTATTTTTTTAAACACATCTTAAATTCTTATATTGTAGTCAATGGCATAGGTACACATACACTAGTAGAAAAAAGTAGAAACCATGGAAAACATTTTTTTTATTTTCATGCATTATACATATATGTTTTCTTTTTAACAATTATTATTAATTCCAGCATTATATAATTTCTCAGTACCTACCTTCCCTTTAACTTCATTCCTTCTCCTGAACATTGTTTTGCATGTATTGTTCCCACAAATTCAGTATATTTCTTTGTTGTTTACTCATTCCTTTTTCTAAATATCCCACCTCCAATTCTTTTATTTCCTTTCCAATATTCAGTACTCAGTTGCAGTCGATGTAAATTTTGGTTTCTATTTTCTATCAATTGCTTCTTTACCAGCCAATAACTTTAAACTTATTAGTGCTTTTCTATGTGTGGCCAATTCAGATCCAATATCCCAATTCAAAAGAGTCATTTCCTTAGGTTCATCCATCTCCTCCCTTAGTGTTTTGGTCAAAGTACTCTGTAGGGAATTTCTAAAAATCTGCCAGCTTTTTACATTCCAAAAATACATATTCTCAATCAACTCTCTCTTTCCCATCACAGCTCCAACATTTGCAGTTTACATGAAGAAAAAATTCTCTGAGGTCTACTTGAGTATAACAATACATATGCAAAGACTTCCAAACCAAAATCCTAAACTTTCTCAACTTTGTTGTATACTTGCGAACAATGGAAGTGCTCTCCCGTTGTTTGTTTGCATATTGTCTTTCCATCATCTCTTCCCAATCTTTTCAAACCTCCCCTGATTGATTCTACTTATCATGCAATCGTTTATAAGTTGTACTAATCTTGCCTATTTAAACAGCAGCTTGTATTCAATATTCAACTACAAACTCGACCAGAGCTGGACTTATGCTTAGCACTTCCCTATCCCTTTCTCTTTGCCTAATCTCTGTTATCAATCCATGGCAGCAGTTATTCTTGTGAGAGAAGGTTAACTGTTGCAATTTTCTAAGTGTCTGACCACCATTAGATCTTCTGGTTGGCTCTCTTGTTTTATTTAACTGCTGTTTATAGACAGTACAGCACTGAGATGCACTCTGCACAGCATTGCCATAGTTGTAGCTGAATTGAGGGTAGTGACCACATTTTGATTTTTTTACCTTAATTACTTCATAGGTGATTACTAGTCCTATGACCCAAGGAGGCCTTTATAAGCCTAGCTATAAAAGGCTGCTCTGCCAATACTCACGATTTAACCAGACACATTTAGATCTTTAGTCTAATGCTCTCCCAAGCAAGATATTTTGTCTCAGTGATATATCCCAATTCCACAGCTGCCTGATTGTGCCTGGGGCAGCATTAGCTTGTGCTTATCTTCACTTAGTTGCTCTAATTTGGTTGCAGCTGCACAGACAACATTGCCATGTGATGTGCTGCTCTGTGACACCACAGACAGTAATGGGATAATACCCTCCACAGCTCTCCCTCATGCACTTAGCCAGCTAACATTTAAAGCAAAAAGCACTGGACAGCAAGGAGGGTCAGTAAACTTTCTCACCATCCATCACCTGTCTCCTAGCACTTGGTATCTGAAGATGCAGTAACTGCTTTATGCCACTGATAATGGACCCCCATTAAACACAGAAAACTGTTTGCGAGAGGTATAAACACCTTGCTAACATGGTAGTGTCCCTCTTGCAATCACTAATATGCAGTGAACATCATATAATCACAACTTCACCTGAGCTACTACCACATTCTCAGACAGAACACACTAAAATGCTGCATGCTGATGCCATAAAAAATCCTTGCCAAAGCCTCCTAGAACTTGTAAAAATCAAGCCATTGTGCAAGTTTCTCACTTCACCTGCTCCACGCACACCTACAACAATATGTCACCAACAACAAAGCTGCTCTCAATCAAATAATGCTATATCAGCTTCTAAAAAATGTATCAGTGATTGGAGACTAATTTTCAGGTATACAGACTCTGCACTCAGAAAGCTGGAAAAGGATGGGGTTGCTGTTAGTTACCTTTTGAGTGCCAGGAATACAGATATCACAAGGGGCTGCAGGATCATTACCTGGTGGGGTGACCCATGTGGGAGTGAATAATGTGGAGTGAAAAATCCTGATGGACATGCAGAGAGACATGTTGGAACTTTCCAGGCATGTGAGGGATTTAAGTAAGACTCAAGTCCTGAATGGAATACTTTTTTCACCAAGAATGATGCCTAGGTTTAAGGAGTAGATAACTGATTTTAACAATTAGCTTAATAGTTGGTATTATTCCAAGAGAATGTAGTAAGTATCAGCCTAGAATTAGATGAAATGATCTATAGTCCTACTTCTTTTTTAAGTGCTGCCCTGAGTACATCACATACTAATGAAAGCTTTTGCTGCCATCACAATGCCTTTTTAGGCCAAGTCCATCTAACTGACATGCCAACTTTACAAATGCATCTAACACTAAACTGGAGCACATTGAGGTGTATCTTCTCAATGCCAAGATTCTCAATTACAAATTTCCCAGTTTTGAGGTGCTCCTGAAACAAGAACATCCATATAGGTGAATTTACAGAGACTTGGTTTAAATGCAAGGAAAGCACTCCCTCCATATCTTGATTTTGTGCCTACCATGCCTTTAGCCCTTGCAGAAAATGTGGTGGTGTTTTAATATTTCTCAAGGGCCACATCTCATATAGAGAGATACCAACGGACCCACAAACTGAGCTCCTAGGACTTAAGTTTACTACAGACAAGACAAACTAAAGGCCAATAGCATATTACAAAACCCCCACCATGTTTCCAGATAATTATGTTACATTCCTGGAAGATTTAGAAGAAATTCCTGTAGTCAGTAACTCTACAGTCCTAGGTGACTTAAATTACCCAGCCATAGAGTACATTCTTATGGAATCCAACATACAGGACATGAGACCCTGCAATCCTGACCTCCTGTGCAGGGACAGGATGAAGTTAAGCAGAGGGCACCACCTGTGCACTAGATGTACAGTTATGCTACATATATCTTTAAAGTGGCACTATATGCCATCCACAAATATTATACAGTGTTATTTTTATATGTATAACACCTGAAGATATTGAAAGGAATAAGCAGCCATATAGGAGAAGATTGGAGCTCCTAAGAGAATACGAATGTGAGTATATGTGCTCCATAATGTCTTGTTTTAGGTTTTAACAGTATTGGTGATTCATTCAAAAATATATAACTTTCACACAAGTGCCACTTCTGTCATTACTGCCATAGCTTAAATGTAGCAGTATGACTGTTAGTTATCATTAGTATGTTTCTGCATGCAACCTCTTGTATAGTTAGACAAGTGGGTCAAAATGTTAAGACTCTGTTTTTACATTAGAAAGATGCCTGTGGGTTCAGTCCCTCCCACCATAGTTGTGTTATCATGAAAACAGTTTTATTGTTCAGTCTAATTAGTAAAACAGTCGCATTATTTCAGGCAGCTATGTAAGATCACCATTATTAGCTGAGTAGACATGATTCAGTACAAAAGAGAATTTGTTTCCTTTGTTTAAAACCTGTGAGTAAAAGAAGAATGTGTCTGAGCTGCACGTATTGTTTGTATGTGTGTATTAGTGTCATACATCAATACCACATCTCATTCTCCACATCTATCTAAATACATCATCATATCATTGATATAAGGGGGTGGGTGGTTGGCATAATGGCTAAGGTGTTTACGTTACAGACATAGAGTGCAGCGTTTGATTTTGATATGGGGTAAATGGCTAGGCTTAAAGTAGCCCACAAGGGCAGTTAGTCTAGTACTAATCTATGGAGTGTATGTGATGATTGCTTTTGGTTCAGGTCCACCTCATTTATTTCTCAAACTGTTTATTATTTTTATCTGTGTCACTATTAACTTAGTAAGAGCATGCGTTTTTCACTATATTTAGCCCCCCATCCTTTGTTGCTGTACTCTCCTTTACAAAAATGTATTTTGTTTATTATTTATTTCATTTTATTTCTTTTATGGCTATAAGCAACAGAATAACAAACTGCACCCATCCCTTAAGGCCTGTCTGCCCTCAGTGCTGCTAACAGTGCACCACCACCAAAAGCTCCAAGCACGTCTGTGTCCCAGCCTGATGAAGTTTCCTCCACACTTCCTGCCCTATGTGCATTACCAGATTTAGGTATCCTTGCACTGGATGTTGGTACAGTTGCACCTATCAATAGCAGAGCAAATGAAGGTGACGCCCATTGTCCCACATTAGCAGCAGCTGGAAAAGATTGTGGGGGGTATTATGGGCAGAAAATTGGATGTCCAAATCATGTAAATGGAGAACCTTGTCTGGTGAGACTTGCATTCTTATCCAGCACTGGTTACACTATCTGAGCCAGGGGCCCAAAAGTGATGATACCTAGTGTGGCACGTATCTCCATCTGGTTTTATCTAGCAAAGACTGTAGGTGCTAAAACCTCACCCTATACCCTAACCTGGTTTTCCCATCTGTTTTGTTCCCATGTCCATCTCTTTTGGTTCTTCTATACTCCTGTTTGCATTGTCTTCCCTGTATTTGTCTGATATCTGCTTCATTACTGCATTCCCCATCCTCAGTTGTGTTACCAAACACCCCGTCACTCATATCTGTCTTCCCTAATACCTAACCATCTTACCTTCTCTTTACTTCCTTCCTCAACTTGCCCTTCTTTTTATAAACTTAAAATAGGCACCTGCCCCACAGAAATGTATTTCTCTCCTACCCTACCTCCATCCTATTCATTCCTTCTTTGCTCACCTTCTGTTCTACCTTTGCTTGCTTCCCTTTTTCGTCTCTTTCCTATACTCACTTTCCAAACATTTTAATCTGGTCAAAAACAGATATACAAACCATACATGTGGCCATATAGGGCTTCTATATCTCTTGTCTTTGTTTGGTCATACTATGTGTGATGGGCCATGAAGAGCATAGCCAGTGATAAATGTCACTGCTCATTGTATATCAAGATGTTCGGGTTTGTAAAAGGCAGATCATGTCTCCTAAACCTGATAGACTTCTTTGAAGACACAGCCTATCTAGATGTCACCAAGGCTTTCAACACCATCTCAATATCAGACCAGTGAAAAGTGGAGCACCACAGGGTTCAGTCCTAGGTCCTCTCCTGTTTGGTATCTACTTCTCTGAAGTACAGGCTAACACAAAAGGTCTTTGGCTAACAAAGTTCACAGATGACTGCAAACTAGGAGCCATAATCAAAACTCCTAACGATGTGGACATCCTACAAAAGGGTCTCACTGAGACAGATGCCTGGTGTCAAAGCCATGGCCTCAAGCTCAATGCCAAAAAGTGCATTGTCATCCCTTTTGGTAAAAATTCTGTACCCATGAACTACTACATAGGTGGTAGTCTACCTAACACTGAATGTGTGATAAGAGACCTTGGGACACAGGTGGACAGTAGACTCTCCTTTGATAATCACATCGCCACAGTAGTCAGGAAATCCTTCTATGTGGCACATCTCATCACAAAAGGTTTCTCATCCAGGAAAAAAGAGTTCATTGCTCCCCTCTACTCATCACTCATTAGACCCATTCTAGAGTACAACGCCCCTTTTGGTATGTACCTCACAAGACATCTACAACAACTGGAAAGGCCACAGAAATACCTCACAAAGAGGATTACCAGCCTCAAACAGATGCCCTACACAGACCATCTAAAAAAACTCCAACTTTACTCTGTAGCATATCACCTAATCAGAGGTGATCTCTGCCTAACATACAAAGCTATGTCAAACCCATAGCTGTTGGACATCCTCCACATAAAGAAATCCCAATCCCTTCGAGCTACACACTCTAGGGACCTAAACCTTGTCACCACAATAAACAGAACATGCTGGAGAGATAGATTCCTGTCCCAGAGACTTCCCATTCTCTGGAACAAACTACCTATCTATATCAAAAAAAGCTCCTCATTAGCACTTTTCAAGAAAAATCTTGATGATTGGATGGGAGATAGGAAATTCACCCCGGGGATCACGTCTGTAGCTCTGCTTGACAGGGGCACAGGAAAATAATTTTCTTGGTTGGCAAAAGCCAGGGTACCGTTTGGCTAGGCTTATATAGGCCCTCTGGGCAATAGCCTAGTACCTACCTATGAACCTATGAAGTCCATTCGCTGTCATCTACTGTATAAATTGGCCTCGGTTACCATTCCTTGCACAAATGAGCTGAGTATCATCGTATGGATGTGTACAAATAAGAAATAAGGGTTTATAAATAGGTTCATAGGAAAGTACTAGGCTAGCTGCCCTTGTGGGCCATTTTAAGCCAAGCCAGTTTTGCTTTTTGTGCTTGAAATAACCAATATCATCTGGTTAGAGGTTGGTCTTACCCATACCATTGTCAATAATTATATATTACCCCTAATAAAAATAACTGGGATCATACCATAGATAATTTGAGGGGAACCATGCACTGGATAAAGAATTTAGAAGCTGCCTCTCCATAAGTAGTACAGGGGCAGTTCTGGGGTAAATTTTCTGTTTCCCATCTGTAGATCTAAGCCACGCTTGATGGATGTGGAGTTTTCTCCATAGCAGATGTCCTGTGCAAGATATACCTGCCCCTCCAAACCATTGTGTTGATGTTGCAAAAGAGGTTTAGATCCCAAAACCAAATATTTCTGATGCCATTTGACTTGCCGATGTGCTGTAAATCCATAATTTATGGGTCAGAGGATGCCTTGTATGCCAGGCACAGGTCATCTCTTAGTAGTCTAGATTATAGTGACAGTGGTTTAGTCAGTACATGTAGGGCATGCTGTTTAGGCCTTGCATCCCTTTAGTAAGGTATCTCTCTGGGCATTCCAGTTGTTGCATGTGTCTGAACAGATATATGCCAGTGGGGGCATTATATTCAATGACTGGCCTAATGGGGGCTGAGTAAAGAGAGACAAAGACATCCATAGATTTAGACACAAACCCTTTGTTTATAAGCTGTGCAATATAGAAGGACTTTCTTACAACAATGTACACATGTTAGCCAAAAGTTGGATCACTGTCCACATAAGTTCCCAAATCCCTACCAGCTGGGTCAACATTCCCGTATTTTAATGTGGTAGCTCCCTAGGGTAGATGACTTCCCAAAGACACAATAATGCACTTTTTTGTCATACAGTTTCAGTCTGTGATTTTGGCATCAGATATTTATTTGGAATAAACCTTCCTGCATGATGGCAAAGACATTTGGGGATTTAAAGACTGCTCCTATCTTGCAGACGTCTGGAAACTTGTCAGCCAAAGCCCTTTGGTATTGGCTTTTACTGAAGAAAAGTAGATGGCAAACAGTCTTATGCCTTTTGACTACTTCCATAGCTTAACTTGTAAATTAAGTAAGTTCTGTTGTTCAAATGAGGAGAGTTGATGGTTCAGATTCCACCAGAGTTGATTGCTTTACCTGGCTTTTATGATTCCATTCTGTAAATGTGTAACAATCACCTTATATGTGCTTGACTGACACCTTCTGTGTGACTGCATCCATGGCTCAGCTCGTAAATGAAGTCAATTACAGAGTACTTGTAGAGTGTCAATAAAAAGAGTCAGGGGTCATCCTGGTCAACAAACAAACAAATATGCTCGACTAAACCATGCAAAATAATCCTGTGGTAGCTACACAAAAAATTATGATAATCCTTATTAATTTCTAAAAAGTACTGTGCAATAAAAAAAGAAAAAAATATATGGCTCAATAGTAAATTAAAATGAATTTCTAACAAATCTTAAACAGTTTCTCCTTTTCTTCAAATTGTTGCAACCTTGGAGACAGTATATTCAATGTCAAAGCAGTGGTTTTGAAACTCCCACATTTGTATTTCTAGAATGCACTCCTGAAAAAGAACAACTTAACAAGACAAAATCTTAGCCCTGAAATAATACAGTGAAGACATTAACAACCTAAATGTGACAACGGTATCTGAAAGTAAACCTGACTATACATTACTGTGTTTTTGTAATAGCCTGTATGGCAGTCAAGTAAACAGTAAACTGATGTTCCAAAGTTAAATTTGCTTTCTCAAAACTGTACAGCTGTCAGATATGTCAGGACTTTTGCTAACCTATAATCAACCTGCAGCTGCTTGTGGTTTGTGAGTGTGATAATGGTGATGCACAGCTGCAATGAGTTCACATTTACTTACTTTGTATCATCATCATCTTCTTTCGGCTGTTCCCGTTAGGGGTCACCACAGCAGATCACCTGTTTCCATTTCTTCCTGTCTTCTGCATCTTGCTCTGTCACACCAACCACCTGCATGTCCTTTCTCACCACATCCATAAACCTTATCTTAGGCCTTCCTCTTTTCCTGTTACCTGGTAGCTTCATCCTTAGCATCTTTTTCCCAATATACTCAGCATCCCTCCTCAGCACATGTCCAAACCAATGTAATTGTGCCTCTCTGGCTTTGTCTCCAAACCTTCCAATCTGGGCTGACCCTCTAATATACTTATTCCTAATCCTGTCCACCCTCGTCACACCCAGTGTAAATCTTAACATCTTTAATTCTGCCACATCCAGTTCAAACTCCTGCCTTTTTGTCAATGCCACTGTCTCCAACCCATATAACATAGCTGGTCTCACTACCCGCTTGTAGACCTTCCCTTTCACTCTTACAGGTACTCGTCTGTCACAAATCACTCCTGACACTCCTCTCCACCCACTCCATCCTGCCTGTACTCTCTTCTTCACCTCTCTTCCACACTCACCGTTACTCTGAACTATTGACCCCAAGTATTTAAACTCATCTACCTTCGCCACCTCTACTCCTTGCATCCTCACCATTCCTCTATCCTCCCTCGCATTCACACACATATATTCTGTCTTAGTCCTGCTGACCTTCATTCCTCTTCTCTCTAGAGCATATCTCCATCTCTCCAGGGTCTTCTCCACCTGTTTCCTACTCTCACTACAGATCACAATGTCATCTGCAAACATCATAGTCCATGGGGACTCCTGTCTGATCTCATCTGTCAACCTGTCCATCACCATTGCAAATAAGAAAGGGCTCAGAGCTGATCCTTGATGTAACCCCACCTCCACCTTAAACGCATCCGTCACTCCCACCGCAGACCTCACCGCTGTCACACTACCCTTGTACATATCCTGTACCACTCTTACATACTTTTCTGACACTCCTGACTTCCTCATACAATACCACAACTCCTCTCTAGGCACCCTGTCATATGCTTTATCTACGTCTACAAAAACACAATGCAACTCCTTCCAACATTCTCTGTACTTCTCCATCAACACTCTCAGAGTAAAGATCGCATCTGTAGTGCTCTTTCCTGGCATGAAACCATACTGCTGATCACTAATCATCACGTCCCTTCTTAACCTTGCTTCCACTACTCTTTCCCATAACTTCATGCTGTGACTGATCAATTTAATCCCTCTGTAGTTACTACAGCTCTGCACATCACCCTTATTCTTAAAAATCAGTACCAAAACAGTTTTTCTCCATTCCTCAGGCATCCTCTCACTTTCCAAGATTTCATTAAACAATCTGGTTAAAAACTCCACTGCCATTTCACCTAAACACCTCCATGCTTCCACAGGTATGTCATCTGGGCCAACAGCCTTTCCATTCTTCATTCTCTTCATAGCTATCCTTACTTCCTCCTTGCTAATCCATTGTACTTCATGATTCACTATCCCTACATCATCCAACTTTCTCTCCCTCTCATTCTCTTCATTCAGTAACCCCTCAAAGTACTCTTTCCATCTCCTCAACACACTCTCCTCGCTTGTGAGTATGTTTCCCTTATTATCCTTTATCACCTTTACCTGCTGCACATCTTTCCTAGTTCGGTCCCTCTGTCTAGCCAATTGGTACAGGTCCTTTTCTCCCTCCTCAGTGTCCAACCTTTCATACAACTCTTCATATGCCTTATCCTTAGCCTTTGCCACATCTCTCTTTGCCATGCACCTCATCTCCTTATACTCCTGTCTACTTTCTTCATCTCTCTGACAATCCCACTTCTTCTTTGCCAACCTCTTTCTCTGTATACTCTCCTGTACTTCCTCATTCCACCACCATGTATCCTTGTCGTCCTTCCTCTGTCCAGATGTGATACCAAGCACCTTTCTAGTCGTCTCCCTTACTAGCTCTGCTGTAGTTACCCAGCTTTTTGGTAACTCTTCACTGCCATCCAGTGCCTGCATTAACTCATCACTGAACTCCACCTCACAATTACCCTTTTTCAATTTCCACCACTTGATCCTTGGTGCTGCCCTCACACTCCTCCTCCTCTTCTTGATAACCAACGTCATCCTTCAAACCACTATCCTATGCTGCCTAACTACACTTTCTCCGGTCACCAATTTACAGTCTCCAATCTCCTTCAAACTGGCCCTCCTACATAAGATATAATCCACCTGTGTGCATCTTCCTCCACTCTTGTATGTCACCCTATGCTCCTCCATCTTGTTAAAATACGTATTCACCACAGCCACGTCCATCCTTTTCGCAAAATCCACTACCATCTGACCTTCTGCATTCCTTTGTTTAACACCATACCTACCCATCACTTCCTCATCCCCTCTGTTCCCTTCACCAACATGCCCATTGAAATCTGCTCCAATCACCACTCTCTCACCCTTGGGTACAGTCATCACCACTTCATCCAATTCACTCCAAAATTTTTCTTTCTCATCCATTGCACACCCAACTTGTGGAGCATACGCACTAACAACATTCATCATTACACCATCAATTTCCAGCTTCATAAACATCACTCTATCCGACACTCTTTTCACCTCCAAAACACTCTCAGCATACTGTTCCTAAACGTGCATTGTCATCCTTTTTGGTAAAAACTCTGTACCCATGAACTACCACATAGGCGGTAGTCTACTTAACACTGAAAGAGTGATAAGAGACCTTGGGACACAGGTGGACAGTAGTCTCTCCTTTGATAATCACATTACCACAGTAGTCAGGAATTCCTTCTACGTGGCACACCTCATCACAAAAGGTTTCTCATCCAGGAAAAAATAGGTCATTGTTCCCCTTTACTCGTCACTCATTAGACCCATTATAGAGTACAATGCCCCTTTTGGTATGTACCTCACAAGACATCTACAACAACTGGAAAGGCCACAGAAATACCTCACAAAGAAGATTACCAGCCTCAAACAGATGCCCTATGCAGACCATCTCAAAAAACTGTAGCTTTAGTCCATTGCATATCGTCTACTCAGAGGCGATCTCTGCCTAACACACAAAGCTATGTCAAACCCAGAGCTTTTAGACATGCTCCACTTAAAGAAATCCCAATCCCTATGAGCTACACGGTCTAGGGACCTAAACCTTGTCACCACAATAAACAGAACATGCTGGAGGAATAGATTTCTGTCCCAGAGACTTCCCATACACTGGAACAAACTACCTATCTATATCAAACAAAGCTCCTCATTAGCGCTCTTCAAGAAAAATCTTGATGATTGGATGGGAGATAGGAAATTCACCCCGGGGATCACTTCTGTGGCTCTGCTCGACAGTGGCACAGGAAAATAATTTTCTTGGGTGGTGAAAGCCAGGGTAGCTTTGGTTAGGCTTATATAGGCACTAGGGCCAATAGCCTAGTACCTACCTATGAACCTATATATGTGTGTGTGTGTGTGTGTGTGTGTGTGTGTGTGTGTGTGTGTGTGTGTGTGTGTGTGTGTGTGTGTGTGTGTGTGTGTGACTGTATATAAAATGTACATGCTCTGATTATTTCTCTTAAGTTACTATCTCAATGTACATACAAATGCTTTTAATATGTGTATTTTCAGGAGTTGGAATATTTCTGTTGTTACACTACATCAATAGTATCATTATTAATTGCATGCTTTCTGTTGTATTTTTTGTGGAGCCATGGCTAAAATGGGCCTTTTGTGGATCAGCCCACTATCCTGATTAACAAACAAACAAACAAACAATTCACACAAATATACATATATTCATAAATAAAATAAAATAAAATAAACTCACTTGGTTTCCTTTATACATGCATAACAGAAAAATAAAAGGATAAATGAGCTGAACTGAAAGTAAGTGATTGTGCAGCTATCCTCAGTAGTCCAAGATATATGTTAGCTCTTCCATACTTGTTTTTGGCAAGAGTAATATTGTAACTAAGCAAAAGGAGTGTGATCCCAAAAGGACAGACAAAACACACCGCTCTTACTTCCTTTCACAACATAGTTCTGCAGTTTTAGTAAGTGTAAAGCAGCACTTTGTACAGAAGTGTAACTCTTTTTGGATTTAGTCAATTTAGCAATAAATAAAATGGTCCCATACCTTCAAAAAACATCAGACTAATAACACTGACACTGACATTTTCCGTAAGTTCTGCTGTTGAGATACATAAGTTTTCATCATGGTATTATGTTGCTTCACTTTAAGATGAAAGTGAAGTATGCATTACCACATTCATTGAGCCATTCAGGCACGCTTTCATCACTTTCCACTTTATCTAATGCAGGGTAAAGGAAGAGCCAGACCCAAGCCATGCACTAACTGAACACAAGACAAAGAAACTGAGTGAGCGCAGGGTGTTAGCTCATCACAGGGCACACACACACACACACACACACACACACACACACACACACACACACACAGACACACACACACACACACACACACACACACACACACACACACACACACAGACACACACACAGACACAGACACAGACACACACACACACACACACACACACACACACACACACACACACACACACACACACACACACACACAGACACACACACACACACACACACACACACACACACACACACACACACACAGACACACACACACACACACACACACACACACACACACACACACACACACACACACACACACACACACACACAAACTCACACATGGTGCACAAATCTACAGTCAATTTAAAAAATCAACAGTTCACCTACAGCACATCTTAGTGATATGGGATAACAAGAGCCCCTCATGAAAAGTCACACAGACTTACGGAAGAGTTCCACACACTACAAACAATGCATTTCAACTGAGAACTGAAGTGAAGTTACAAATTCTGTGAGGCACCAACATTAATCACTTCTAAATTGTGCTGTCCTGTACAGTAGAAAAGTTAATAAAAAATTGATGGTTTCTGCAAATGTATAATCTGACATTTTACTAAACATGTAGCAACTCAGAGTTACTTACAGTAAGTGAGGGAGTATATGTCACTACTTGAGAGGTGAGGGTTTTTTTACCCCTACTCCCATTAAAATACTTATTGTATCATTTATCTCTTCAGATATTACTGCCTGTGTAGTTTTTTTTATTTTGTTTTCTAAAATATTGTATGATATACTGGATTTTCTGTCCCTCTTATCTCCTCAAAACTGGCCTGCACTTATTCTGCCAAAGCCAGAAAAGCAGACCAGCAAAAGTGACACCACTATGTTCCAATAAAATAAGTGGTCATAAAACAAGAAGATGAGAACAATTGAACACATCCACACAGAGAGAAACAAAGAACAGTGCAATGGCAATCACTGGTACCCACATGCATAAGAGCAATGAGTGACTGCATTTCATTGCTTCAAGTGGACACAAGTTGTTTTTAAATTATTAAGTAGCAATGGAAATTTCAGTTTCATCACTGACAGTGGTAAAATTATATTAGAGATTTGAACCTACTTATTTTAATTAAACTAACCTTTCCTTTGAGCAGGCCTATTATGCTGCCTGATGTAATAGTGCTAGCAACTCAAATTTCAAATATTGCGATGTTCACAGTCATACCACCTGTTTGCTTAGTTAGACAGAGTGCTTTTATTTTACCTACATTTGACTCCAATGGTAATACAATGTATAGACAGCTGTCAGTGGTCAGATTTCAGGAAGTTTGCTGCTTCCAGTAACCCAGGGTTTCATTCCCTTAGCCACCATTTGTCTAACAGTGTGACACTGCACAAGTCACTTACCTAACATTGTGACTCTGCGCAAGTCACTTACCTAGACAGTGGTCTCGGAATGAGTCTGGAAAAGGCCATGCAGATCAGTGCTCTACTCCAACTAACAAGTACATTAGGTAACTCTAGTAAGTTCTGCCACATCAGTCCACCAATGGCTGCATTACATGTATGAAAAAAATATCCCACTGCATATCCCACATCTCAGATGTTCAACAAAATGGTCACCAAGACCCAGGGTTCAGATTATAAGCCAGCATTGAGCCACAAATTAAGCAGTCTTTGGCAAATTTTTTTGCTAGTTATGTTATTAGACATCATTTCATATTAAAAGTCATCGAGCCAGATCTTCTAAGAGTGAGTCATCAGAGTAGTCACTAAATGTCAATCCCTGTGCAAGTCATGCACATCCTTCTGATGCTCATTCCATTGGTTTTGCTTGTGGTCCTCTTGGCTGCCTTATTGTCTGGCAGCCATATTAAGCCAGCTGTGCAAAACACTGGGACTGCTGCACAGAAAAACCACAAAACTGAAAACATTCCTGATTTCTTCACAACATATTGCATTCTCTGGTTGCTGATAATGTCAAGATAAAAAGCTGAGGTTTTTATCTTGCTGATAACAGCAAAACCATTTTAAAAGCCATTCTGTATCCCATATCTATTCACAATACAAAATGCATTGTATATACATTTAGATTTAGTAGAAATTATTATGCCAGTTTAACACTTCTAGGACTAATATTTTCCCACGTCTTTCTATGTATATGTATTTCTGCCATCCATAAATGCTGCTAATAAATTACAAGAAGCTTTGCAATGTCTTAATCTGTGCCAGCAATGGTCTAATGTAACAGGTTAATGCTCCACATATTTCTGCATTATTTTATTATTTATATCATAGGATCATAGGATCATAGGAAGTTACTATGTTATTGGCCTTGAGGCCCTTATAAGCCTAGCCAAGAGTTTATCCCATGTTTAGACAACTTGGCAACCAATGCCCCTGTCCAGCAAGGACATGAGTGGAATACCAGGGATGTACTTTCTGTTTCCCATCTAGTTACCCAGGTTGCTCTTAAAAAGGGGTAAAGACGTACTCTGCTTGACATGGAGAGGGAGTCTATTCTACAAAAGAGGAATCCCTGGGACACAAATCTGTACCTCCAACAGACCAGGTTGAGGGCACATATGTAGGTTACTTGATTGGAGCTTGACTTGCGGATATGCAGCAGTCCCATCAAAGCAGGGTCTGAGATCACCTTGTATGCCAGACAGGGGTCACCTCTGAGGAGTCTGTGAGTAGAGTGACAGGACTTCTAGCCTATCTGTGTATGATAGATTTTTGATGCCCTAGATTCTTCTGGTGAGGAACCTCTGTGGTCTCTCTAGCCGCTGCATGTGCTTTGTGAGGTACATGCTGAAGGGGGCATTGTACTCAATAATTGGCCTTTTAAGGGAAGAATACAGGGATGTTATGACCTCCTTTTCCCTGGATGAGATACCCTTACTTATAAGGTGGGCCATGTAAAAAGCTTTCCATACAACAGAAGCAACCAGGTTGTCAAAAGTCAGGTTGCTATCAACCTGGGTGCCCAAATCCCTCATGACTGATGCATGCTTAGGACATTGTTATTAATGTGACAATTTGTAGGGATGTCACTGTTCCCAAAGGGGATGATTATGCATTTTTTGGTATTCAGCTTGAGGCTATGTTTCTGGCACCAGTCATTTTTTGGGTGAGACCCTCTTGGAGGATGTCTACATCACTAGGGGAATTGATGGCAGCACCCAGCTTGCAGTCATCTGCAAACTTGGTCAGCCATAGCCCACTGGTTTTGGCCTGCACCTCAGAAAAGTATATCCCAAGTAACAGAGGCCCCAAGACTGAACCCTGGGGTATGCCACTCATTATGGGTCTACTGTTTGAGGTGGCTTCCCCTATTTTAACTAGGTGGTTTCTATCAGTGAGCCTGTTAGATACTCATCTGGTAACATAAGGTTCAGTGCCTAGTTTAGATAGTTTATCTATTATGCCCAAGTGGGGAATAGTGTCAAAGGCTTTGGCCAGATCAAGATAGGTGGTGTACACCATCTTCCCCTCGTCCATGGCTTTTGTGACTGTCTCAAAGAAGTCGACCAAATGTAACAGACATGACCCCCCTTGACAAAGCCAAACTGTGTGGGATCAAGTGTTTGGAGGTTGACAATGTCCATGATAACAAGTTCCATGGCCTTGCAGATCAGCCTTGTTAGGCTGATGGGTCTATAATTTCCCAGACTGGCTGATGTTCCACCTTTGTGTAAAGGGATGACAGTGGCTGTCCTCCATTCAGCTGAGACAAAGGTGGTACTCAGGCTTTGGTTGAATAGGCAGTTTATATTTAACAGCAATATACTTTTCTCTCAATTTTTTTTTTCTAGCAATACACTTTTCAGTAAACAACAAAAGAAGCCTTTATTGAGTGGATGTTATTAGTGGGTCGGGGGTAGATGTGAAAATAAAACCAAGTGTTTTAATTAAGGGGTTTACCAAGGACTGTAAATATATTAAACAGGAAGAAACCTCTGTTTAAAACACTAGAACTTTTCTCACACTTTGACTAAAGCTTGAATATATATGAATGTGCAGAGATCTAGACAACTCTAAGACAGAAACTAATCAGGACATTAAAGGGTCAGTATAGCTTTGAGACCCTTACATGCTAATGAAAATGAGGAACCCCATGCAGATGAGCCAGGCTGATCATGCAAATAATGACAAAATGTTGGACTGATTCAGAAGTCTTTAAAATGGGTGCACTGCATTGCAACACATGCCTGTCTTGAACACGGAAATTTCTGGTGTACATGGCAAGACTGAGACTAGAAGCAGCTGCCGCAGCAACAGTACAGCAGCTGCATGTCTTTGTAGCCACTATTAGAACAAGTGTTTGCAAACCTGCACATTGCAGCCATCCATGCCAAAGGACAATGTAGAGTCACATGTGGCATGCCACCAGCTCACAGACCAGCATTTTTTGGTCTATTTCTGAGTGGACAGGGAGACTGTGAGGGACCTAACTCAATTTTGTCACCAACAAGTAGAAATGAGAGGAATGCATGGTATGTCCATTCTAGTCGATACTAAAAGCATGTATAGCCTAATCTATCCTAGTTACAGTGACTCTTCTGTGACCTGTAGAGGACATGTTATGGATAACAGGCTCACAAACCCTAAAGCAGTACCTTAACATTATGCTGCCTCACATGTAGGAGCATTTCTGATTCCACAGGACAGTAAAGGAAAGAACCAGCAGGCAGCATGGATTCTATAATATAACCCATTTCTGTGAGTTCCTGGAAGCCATAGCTTGCATATATTGCCATTAAAACTTCACCTGGACTTGTAATACATCAATTGAAAGGTATTATACTTCCTGAACTGACAGGAGGTATGTAATGTCTAGGGCTTTATTTACAAAGTGTATGTGCATGGTGCACCACCTAGGCAATTCATATAACTGACACATTTGGCACACATTCACCCTATATCAAAGACTCTTTTGAGGGGACTTTCCCCTGAATTATTTGGTTCTTATATGTAGACCATATATATATATATATATATATATATATATATATATATATATATATATATATATATATATACACAAATACCATCCAGACATCAAGCAGGCTCCATGTAATATGCTGTTTGCTGTGTGTTGCAGATTATATGCCCAAGAGCCCTGGTTGATTACCCCAATACTCAACTCTCAATCATACAAGAAATTATTTATAAGACAGCCATGTAAAAATGTGAAAATATTGGTGAGTATGTTTTAACTACTGGAGGGATACTTCCAATGTCTAAACATTTCATAAGGGACACTGCAGTACAGTCTAGACACCTGCAGCACAAGTTGTGTTATATATACCACGCTGCACAACATGACATTGTGCAGACAGGTAAAGCAGCAGGTAAACAACCTTCCATGCCA
This sequence comes from Protopterus annectens, assembly GCF_019279795.1. Lineage (NCBI taxonomy): Eukaryota > Metazoa > Chordata > Ceratodontiformes > Protopteridae > Protopterus > Protopterus annectens. The sequence goes on along the minus strand of NC_056735.1, from coordinate 236,094,185 downwards.
GTCATAGTACCAGAAGGGCAGAGTGGAGAGTCCCTGGATCAGCAGTACCAAAGCTGAGGCAGAGGCAGGTGTAATAAACTAAAGCTTTAGCAAAAGGTAACTGGTCTACAGCTATAGAACATGACACAAGCAACACAGAATAAAATGATGCAGTCAGTATTCATCCTAGACTATGCAGAGCAATGGATGCAATGGATGCGCTCTACTTCAGACATCATCATACCCACATAGGTTATGGGCTGGTCAGGGCACAGACACCATTGTCAATAGCACAGTTTGGGGGAGACAATGAGAGGTGACTGCAACATTATAATATGTGAAAATGTCATCAGAGGTTAACATGGTAGGGACATATTCTAGGCCATTTTAGGGAGTTAATGATCACATCCTCCAGTGGGGGAGTCCAGATGATATGATACGACCATTAGTGGTATACACTGTGTCGGCTTGTGTTGTTAAAGTGAGAAGCAGTCCATGTCAGGGAATGGATAGATCTGCAGGACCATGTGTGTCCCATGTGTTGAGCCTGATGAGCAACATCATCCATGTCTTGGATAATGCCAATGAATAGGACTGGTAGGCCATGTGGCCTCCCTTGATTGGCTGTGCCAGTGCATGTGCACCTGTGGGCAAAGCATGTCAGTCAGTGGGTGTGTATTAAGTGTTGTGGGATGTACATACCTATGGCCACAAACATACCCACCATGGACCTGTTAACCAGCTGCAGATAATGATTTGTAAAGCCACCTCCCCTATGTATATACTCTAGCCATGTCTCAACATATGGATTGGAACCCAGTAACCCTTATAGTGCATCCTTACAAAGGTTTCTAGTGTTCATTGCTCCCCAAAAACATAGGCAGATGATATAGTGTCATGACAGTGCCATGCTTTCCCAATTATCCATACACTTTAACATGTATGGACATCTACTACAAGGCTTGCTGTGCTTGTTGATGTATTTTGCCATGCCAGAGTCTTTCCTCAACTCTGTGAAGATCCAAGTCTACAGAATCTTTAGTGAAATTCCTTTATTTCACAGCTGTACAATTCTAAGTGGTGTGTTGTTAAATGAAACTACTGCTCTTTATCATGCTAACCACACTGTGTGAATTGTTGCCAGTGTACACTATCCAAATATATTGGTACTACCTCTGCATGTTCTGCTGACCACTGCCCATGTGATCTGTGTTTTGAAGAACACAGAATGTGTACACTCATAGTACTGTGGTGCAACACTATGATTAAACCCCAGCACCTCGTTTCAATGTTACATTGCTCACCATGTGATACACAAACATGCATCACTGTGCATGCAGCTATCATTTTTCTTCTTCAAGGGACCTTAGTAAGTGGCCATAGCTACTTTAGCTACTGTAGAATTGAGTCCAGCATGGTATGCCAGCAAGAACAGCATTTTCCTGTCCTTCATGCACAGGAACTTCGGGGAATACCTGTAAGGCAGCTCAGTGGGAGGTACAAATTCAGGAAAAGGAGCATTAAATGTACTGTAATCATTTTTAATTTTTTGTACTATTGTCTTCTGCTAACTTAACTCTTGTACATGTATACAAAAGGGCAAATCCTGTGATTTCCAGTGGTTTAGGAATGGTAGCTGAACATGGTTGGATGCCACAGAAGGTAGGAGTACCTCCCTTGGCAGTGAGGACTGCATAATGTCTGCATCAGCCCACTGTAAAGCTGTTATTGTATTTGTAGCATTTGTAGCATATATTTCTAAACATTTCCTATAGTGTCGTCCTTCTGCAAGCCTCATTGTGAAAGAGGGAAAGGTGAGGGTGCAATTATATTGGGCTATGCCAGCTGATGTTTATGGTTCCCCTGATATGGTGACCTGGAAGGGCTAACTAATACAATCTATTTATATTTCTTTGTAGTAAGGTGAATGCTCCTCTCCTTTCTTGAAAGTGGAACACAGGGCTCTCCTCTGGTCTCCCAGCATTAGATGTGGAGACTGGTGTCTCCCAAGGTGCACTGACAAATGGAAGCCTGCTGTAGCAATGTGCAGTCCCTTCTGGCATGGTGAGTGCAGTCATTTAACTGACAAAAACTTCCCACTGGCAGCAACTGACCCACAACAGGCTGCTTACTTGAGTGATGCTTCTGTTTATTGCCCACATGCTGGCCCATCACGGGACTATACCAGGAAGTCATCCTATTCCTATCCATTGGCTTTCCTTCCCTTATGTGTCATTCCATAGTCCTTAACCTATATCCTAACCTTCACATCATCATTTGTCTTTGATTTTGATGTGTGTGTGTGTGCTTGTCTATCAAATATCTTCCAGTCTTTTCTGTGTATTCCACCCATTTCTGTCTCAGTTTGTTTTCAGTGTTTGTTTGTCTGCCCTTGCTACATGCCCTTCTGCCTCTAACCCATCCACAGCCATTGCTCACTACTTTCCCTACCGACCCATCTTTTATAAATCTTACAAAAATGGTTCCTTCTACCAAAATATTCTCTTTGCTCCTCCTTTGATACCTTATGGGTGCCCTTGTGTGTTTACCATTGCATACAGATCAACCCTTTCCTCCTTTCACATCTACAACATTTCCTCTCCATTTATCTAATGAACAGGTTGGCATTTTGATGTGCTCACCCACATTTGTCTATCTGGTGGCCACTCCACTGCCTTTATTGTGCCAAACAAGTGCAAGATGCAGCTGTGTGGTACTACTTTTTGAGTGTGAGGACACATTGACCTGGCTGTGGTAGGCTGCCTTAGGTGTTGTGTCTGTCACATTGGTCACACATCTTATTGTAACACTGCTCCTACTCCACATCAGCTAAGTACTGCTTTTTTCTATAACTGCTGTGTCTCTGTTTTCTCATGCTGTCTTTTATTGGGTTTACCTGCCTGGTTAGCTCTGTGTCACTTCACAGTGATTTTCCTGAAAATATCACCACACAGGCAAGCAGCCACTTGTCTGTGATTTCAGCCTTATTCTAGGATGACAGATGCATTGATTCCAAAAGTGAGGTATTGACAGCCATCGGTATCTCATTATGGAGTTCCCTTATTCCCTCCTTTAGGACTGTGTATCTATATATGTGTCTATGTATATATATATATATATATATATATATATATATATATATATATATATATCTATATATATATATTGATTCTGATGAAGACTTCTGTCGAAAATGTACTGTGATAATTGCGTTATAAATAAAACCTATTCTTTTGAGTTTACAGCTGTGTTGCGGGCTTCCTTTGTGGTTGTTTGGGCAATTCTTCACGTTTACTAGTGACTTTTATTGCCTTCATCTTTCTTTCTGTTATATATATACAGAAAATTGTATAATGTTCATAAGGTAAGGAACATAATAGAATATTGCACAATAGAAAATGATATTATAGTAAGAGTTATAGGAGACATGAATCATCATCAGGTAACATAATATAAACTTTACTATAAATATATTTATTTTACATTTGTTAACCGGAAAAGTCCAACTTGGAACAAAGTCAATTTCCAGCAGAGGCCTGGGGAGAAATGCTTCAGATGCATGTCTTTGAATGTGAGAGGAAACCAAATCACCCACAGGAAACCCAAACAGATGCAGGGAGGACATGCAGACTCCACACAGAAGGCACCCCAGCTGAGAACTGAACTAGAGAATATTTTGCTGTGAGGTGACAACTCTACCGCTGCAACGCTGCACCATCCAATATATAATTGTGTCACATGTAAATGCAAAGTTATAGAATTCTATCCATCTTTATCAGTGTGGAAATGCCAAACTGATCTTGTTTAATGTGTTTTTCTTGCTATAACATTTGTAGCAGTATCTGTTCATAATTCTGACTTCTTGTAATTATTATAGTAATTGTAATTTTAACCAGCTGAATCTATTGACATGAAATGTTGATATGCACATACATGTGCAGAAGTATATATTTTATGGCTTATAGGACTAACACGTATCTTGCCATGTGTGTGAGCCATCCTGGTATTTAAACAAGAGGGGGAGAGAGAGGGAGAGAGAGACAGATAGATTAGATAGATAGATAGATAGATAGATAGATAGATAGATAGATAGATAGATAGATAGATAGATAGATAGTCAGCAAGGTAAATTCAGTAACAAAAACAGAGACAGACAAATGTTAGACAGAGAAAGAGAGCAGAAGAAAGAGACAGAGAAAGAGAGAGTACAGTATTACCTGTTTGATATATATTTAGTACTTGGTGGAATGTTCTGCTGGTACAACACTGAAACTATTTACTGCACTAGGGAACTATTTTTTTAGATTAACTGTGGCTATTCCTCTACAGTTACTGCGTCCAGATCTATTGGGTTAGGCTATTTCTTATTCATTGCACTACTATTTAGATAAAACTGATATTAGCATGCTGGTTAAATATGTGTGATTTAAATTTGCCTCTTGTTACTTATTACAATGGGAACTTAAATGGCAAATTAAACTGGATGCTATGAGTTATACCGGGATAAATGCTAGCTGTTCTATTAGTGCAATTTTAAAGTTAAAATATTATGATACATAAGGGCATTTAGATAAAATTAATGGTTTTGTTAATAATTCAATTGTATTGGAAGGTTTTATCATGTGACAGCATTTTCAAATTATATATATATATATATATATATATATATATATATATATATATATATTTAAATTGTAAGTTAAAAACAGTTCTGAAGAAGTTCTGTATAAACCATAGGAATGAAAGTGCTTAACAACTGTTTTAATGACTGGTTTTATGTTTTTTGCAGATTATGCAACGAATAAAGGTGTATCTGTATACATGTTGCGGCTTCAGCTGTATTTCCCTCAACATGTTTTTTAATTAAAACTTGTTGGGAGTCACTATTTTGCATTTGGGTTTGTTGAGGAATACTAGGCTAACTGTTCTGATGTATCATCTAATAACCCAAGGTCAGAACCAAGTCCTGGACCTTATGTCTAGGAGGTGATTTCCTTAATCATTATACCAAGCACACAAACCTGACTGCAGTCCTTTATATTATACATATATACTTGTGTATGCTGATTTTAGATGTGGCTACTAGAATTTCAGTGCTATTGATGTACAGTTTTCATATGGAGTACATGCCAAGGGTAAAAGTTATTGAGTATAAAATGGCTAGATCAACCATTTCTTTTATTACTTTGATCAATACGGATTATGTCATAGCCTGGCAACAATATTTTTTCATCATTTCTATGTGGTTTAAGCTAGATTTCTGTTACTTTGATTATGTCAGAAGTGTACAGAGTTATCCATCTATGTGCAGACCATTTGTCAGGGTGAATGTCCACATATTTTACACATAATTTGGTTTAGATTTATGCTGGTGGTTAGATTTCTGCAATACGGTTTGGATATATTTGCTTTATTTAACCTGGAGTGTTTTGTTTTGTTGGTAGATATATTAGAATTAACAAGTCAGCAGTGCTACATCTGCATAGTTAAAGGTTTTTTATTGTACTGTTAGTTGCTTTTTAGATTAAGGTCTTCTGTCTGGCAGTTAATGCAAATGACTAAAGCTATGATATGTTAATTAAGCTGCTTCCTGTACCAAGAGTACAGGGTTTGAATCTTTCCACCTTTATTTACCTATGCTGTGACCTTGAACAAGTCAGTTAACCAGAAAGTACTTTGGGGCAACTTGGTATATGGGCTAAGCTCCCTAATGGTCTCTTTCACTACATGCCTTGTAACTACCTATGAATCTGTTCTGTGATAGTGCAACAATAATGTAATGATATACTTTCTTAGGTGGGACATTGCAGCTGGTAGGCAGAGTTAGGCAAAAACGAAAACTAAGTAAGACTAAATGTTGTACTGTTATGCACAAATAGTGCCTGTAATGGTAACCATCTGAAATGCTGAGACCCGTTAGATTGAGTTCCAAAATATGGAGAAGGAATGGCCAAAAAATGGATTTAAGTCCAAGATGCCATTTCTCAGAATATTCCCTCTTCTGTTGATCTCAAAGTTGGTATATATAAGTTTGATGTGTGTGGGGGCTTGCCCCATATATGGTGGGGGGTGTGGGGGGCTTGACCCCTTTGCAAAAAAAAAAAGTTTTAAGGTGAAAAAGTGATTTTCTAGATTTGCTCTTCTCCTGTGTTTTGTCTTGTTTTTTTTCCCACTCATTGGCACTCGCATTTCATGAACAGATATTTCAATAGAGAGCCATTTGTAACTGAGTTGTATTTATTTTGTCACCCTGCTGGGTGGATGTTGTTTCTTATTTTTAGTATAATTGTGTGAGCTTACAGTAACAACTGGTACATTGCTATGGCTGTTTATATTTTTATATCAGACTTAATGTATTGCCTTACTGTTATTTTAACAGAATTGAATAGTTCCTTTTGCTGTGTCTATAACAAGTTTGGGGGAGAAACTTAATGCAAGTTCAACTGAAGGAAATATTGGAGGTACGTACTGGGAAGGGAACTAGGCATGCAAGCAAAAAAGTTTGGGTAGTTTTAGTGAAGAAAGGTATGGAGTTTGATTACTAAAAAATAAGCAGAGTGCAGCACTATGGTGGTTTACATAGCAAATGATACAGAATGTTACTGAATGTTGAAGGGGTATTGCATGGGAAATAAAGCACTATGGTGGTTTACATAGCAAATGATACAGAATGTTATTGAATGTTGAAGGGGTATTGCATGGGAAATAAAGCACTATGGTGGTTTACATAGCAAATGATACAGAAAGTTACTGAATGTTGAAGGGGTATTGCATGGGAAATAAAGTAGGTGAAATGGATGGGGAAGGTAATTAATGAAGCATGCTATAGTATGGTTTGGTACTTTTCTATCACTTTCGTTAACCCCTCCCCTTTTGGTGAGTCTTGCAAAATTCAAAACTGTGCTGTTTATTTATTCCTCATTGTCAGGATTATGGCTGAAAAGGATTTAATGGATCAATCCACTCTACCAGCAACTAATCAGATCAGTCAATTTTCCCAGTTAATTGTTACTAAGATACTGAGACATTTTGGTACTTTGAAGTACCACCATATTATAAACTTATAAAGAGGCAGAGTGTTGCATTTATAAGATCACAAATAAAGATTTGATTTGATAATTAATAACTTGGTAGCTCTTATTTTTTTCCTGAAGACAATGACTTTATTTTCTTTCCAGTCAGAGTCATGTTTTCAAACACATAAACAAGCCAAGGGTATTATTCAGAAGAGAGAAAATCACTAGGTGTCTTCACTATGAATAAAATAAAGTGCAAATAAAAACATCCATATACGTAGAGTACAGATAAAAGGTAAGGAAGGAGGTAGTAGGACCAGCCTTTGGTCAACTGATGCCCTAGGCAAAAGGACTCCACAGGACCTCCCCCAAACTTCTAGTGCCCATATGCTACCATCCAGATTACTTTTTGCTTCCTTTTACTCATGGTTTGTCTTAATCTTCAGTTTTTCCTGTATTCATTCAACACATTTTTTAAAAAAAAACATTTCTTTACTACAAAAAAAAAATAAAAACATAAATAAATAAATACCGAAAAAGCATCCCTGCTAGAGAGGTGCCCTAGGCAGCTGCCTAGTCGGCCTATGCCTAAGGCCGGCAATGGGAGGTAGGTTATGAATAAAACATTTATGGTCCTAACCTAAGAGAAATCAAGTGACTTCAAGAAGATACTGTATAAAAGGAAAATGACACCCACTTACGAGATGGCTTGGACAGCTGGAGAGAATGAAAAGCAGAACATTTTCACAGAAACTGTAATGGATTAAGGAGACAGCCTAATGGGGCAGACATAAAGTAATTCTTATGAAGAATGGGGAAATACATTTCTGATTAAGCAGGATGTGTAGCTTATATGGTGGGCAGAGAATTGCTTGACTACTTAAAAGAAGTGTTCCTTACCTTCTCACTCAGAGTCTACATTTTATATATAAGAAAAAATAAAACAGAAAATAAATTCCAGAATTCCTGCCACCCAACCCCGATGATGATTTCAAAGCTTTATCCTCATCCTCATCTGGAGGGTTTCTCCATGGGCCTCCACTGAAAATTGGCTTTGTTCTAAGTCGGACTTTCCTGGTTAACAAATGTTAAATAAAAAATAAAAGTAAAAAATGTGTCAGAGAGACTGACAGTGAACATACACTAGTGCAATTTTCTTTTGTGAATATGTCTACAGAGTGTGACTGTAAACTCCTAGACTATCTAAGATGAGACTGAAGGTTTGCAAGTACTGTCACATGCATTGTTCAGTAAACAAAAAATGAGTAACATTAAGCAGTCGTTTTGAGCTTTGAGAGTAAGGGGGCAGGGAATAGCTAAATTAAAAGCATTACATAAACATTCCCCAGGATTAAATAAATTCCGTGCAAGAATAAAACTATTCTTGCACGGAATGGTTCATGTCCGTATAGCACAACAGTGTGCCTTGCATATTCATGAAGGTGAGCTGCTGTACTACCTATACAGACACGAACCGTGAACGAGTGCAGGGGGCATGTCCAAGTAGCACACAAACGCTGAACATGCCCCCTGCACTAAGAAAGTGCCGTACAGCACTTTCTAAATCAATCAGGCATAATATTAGAGATTTATGCCAGTGGGGTGGCCACTGTGGTGCAGCGGTTAACGTTGTCGCCTCACAGCAAGAGGTTCTCCAGTTTGATGCTCGGTTGCGGTGTCTTCTGTGCGGAGTCTGCATGTCCTCCCTGTGGTCACATCATTTTTTTCTGAGTGCTCCGGTTTCCTCCCACATCTCAAAGATATTCTGTAGGTGAAATGGATGCTCTAAATTGGCCCAAGGAGTGTGTACATGTGTGTGCCTTCCATGGAAGGTTGAGCGACGGGCTGGCAACTCGACACTGTAAAACTCCACTGCTAATCATGAGTGGACAGGTGATCCGCTGTGGTGATCCCTAACTGGGAAAAGCCAGAAGAAGAAGACTCTAATATTATGCCAGTATTTCAGTCTCCATGGACACTGAAATTAAATAATAATTGTTTCAGTGTCCATGGATACTGAAATAAACATTGGGAACAAGAAAGCAATGCAGGGGGTGTGTGACAGGTTCTGTGACACACCTCCTGCATTGCAAAAGTGCCATATGACACCTCCGCAACCTGCTAAAGCAGGAAATGTGTGCAAATGCAAAATTAATTGGGGATAAATCCCTCATAAGGAACACAACACAGATACTGCCCACAAAACTAAGAAAGTTGATAGAAAACAGGTCATGCATTAACATGAATCACTGAAGGGTAGAAGTCTGAAAGCAAATGTATGCCAATAATCACTTACAGCAGTACATGCTGACAAAAGCACAAACAATGGGGGGGAATAAATAATAAAATAGGGACACATATGAGTTGTCAGAATACCACAAGACTCACTTATATAACATAATAATATAATAATAATAATATGTATCCTTCTTTTTCTAGGCTAAGAAATGTTTAAGTTTAGCTAAGCAAGTGTGTTCATGATTGCCCTCTGCTTACCATAGCTTAAACATCCCACAGGAGATAAATGCAAATATAGGGGTGAAATTTCCATGCTGAGGTAGTGTAGTGATTAGAGTCCTGACTTTACATGCAGGCATTCATGGTTCAAGTAGCAAGACAGGCACCTTATTTTTCTATGGGAAAGCAGTGTTAAAATTATTTTTGCAAATTTAAATTATGTAGCAACTGTTTTTTGTCAACCAGGGTAGTGCAGCAGGTCCAAAATTGAGGTGTCAGTCTAGGAAAGATGTGAAACCCCCATATAAACAGACATGCCCCATAAAGTATAGTCACACAAGATTAGAATTTAATGGAAGCACATAGAGGGATGTTATGGAAGGTAAACATAAAATTACAATATGTCAGCAATTATGAATCAATCCCACAATCCTGATACTCTATAAAATGAAATCTGAGCAATGCTAAGTAGTGCTCCGGTATGCTAACCTGGTGTAAGGATTGCTTAAATGCAAATGCTAAGCAATAAGTAGCCCAGCTAAGCAGATTTGCACATTGGTAGGCAGTGTTCAACATCTATCCCTTTAAGCACTGTCAACCTTAGCTAAGCAGGTTTGTGCATCACGTAGCTTAGCTCAGCATATTCAAAATGGTCCAATGACAGCAAAGGGTGGGAATTTGGCTCTATTTAAACCTTGCAGGTGGGACTACAGTCGTAACCAGTTGTAGCTCATCTTTGCAGGCACTATGGCTGGTGTAGGAGAGGGATCATGCTTTCAGGTGCAAAGCTAGGGCATTCAGGAGTCCAGCATCATGGTTGGACTCCTAGAGAAAGACCATGAGGAGATACTGCTGCAGAGCTAGTATCAGGGGTCCTAATACAAAGCGGAGGCCTGGGACTGTCTCACACATGATCTCACCAGTGCTACTGGCATCCCTCAAACTCGTGAGGAGGTCCAGCAAGATTTTGCTGACCTGAAGTCTAGGAAGAGGGAGCTCTTGGACCAGTGGACCCAAGACGCATGGGCACAGAACGTCCCAGAAGTGAGTATGTATTAGTATCAATTAGTGTTGACCAAAGCCCAGCCTGTGTATGTGATTGATAGGTATGCATAAATGTTTCTTTATCTCCTGTACAGATGCAGATGAGAGGGCTGCAAACATAGATGCCCATGCCAGCAGGTTGCTAAGGTTGCGCTGGGAGGCTGGTGAGTACAAATCTCGCTTGCAGTATTCAGGGCAAATAAATTGAAAGGAGTAGAATGTCAACTGCCAGTAGGTTAAAATGTGCACTGTGTGTAATGAATAAACGAGACATTAGCAGATTAATACTGATGTACAGAATATCTATCAATAAAAGTGTCAGTACCCTTCAATAAAACTAAAAAACCCAGACTGTTTTGTTTACTTTGATATGTGGTGGTATGAATCTAAATGTGTACAGGTTCTGCACAGCAACTATGGCTCTGACAGCATGAATTAATTGAGGCTCATCCGACAAAGATTGTGGAGCTGTAAAATAGGAGATCAACTATATTAAATGTTCCATCCACCAAGATCTGATCCCTGAATAATAATGTGTAAACTATTATACTGTATCCCCTGCAGCAGTGCTTTGTGTTAACCATTGCTTTCCAAATTGTAATATGTCAAAGTATTAATACACAGTACAATAACTATCCGCATTGCATGAATGTCAGAATTACAAGGTCAGATTGTCCAACCAAGAGAGTATTAGGAAGAAAACAATCACATAATCAGCAGCAGTTCCTCAATAGCTCATTGTGGTGAAACACACCCTTATTGAACCTTTTTGCACAAACAGGCACAGTTCGAATCCCGGGAGTGGTCGTAAGCTGTACGTATAATTTCAGCCAAGTATATGTGAATATGTGTAGAAACAGCCAGGTAGTGTTAACAGACATTTCCTCCACAGGTGCCAGGTAAGGAAATGTTTTTATTATCTGTAAGAAGGCTGTACTAATACAATACACCCTGTGCAACACTTCCACTGTCCAACCCCAAGGTTGCAAATGACAGCAAGATAAGTACATACACCAAGTGGTTTCTTCCGATAAATGTTCATCAATTATTATGCTGTCATGGCTAGTGGTCACCACTGCTAATACCTAGGATGACAGATAGAAATCCAGGTGGAGTATGGCAGTAGCATACACACACACACAGCATGAGTGCAGGGCACCCCTGTCAATGTCACATATGTAACCTTGAATACATGAATATATGTAGAAACAGCCAGGTAGTGTTAAAAGATATTGCCTCCACAGGTCTGCCAGGTAAAGAAATGTATGTATTAGCTGTAAGAAGGCTTAGTAATACACTGTGTACAAACATTCCACTGCTCAACCCCAAGCCATAGGTAGATGTAAAGTGAGGTCATACCTGGAAAGTAGAGTAATGATCAGTACAGCTGTGAACAATCGAAGCCTATGCAGTTGTGAATTGACATCTCTCTCTCACCTCCACCCTGTCTGCATGAATAACTCAGACACATAATCAACAGGTATGTTTTTATTCAAAATTACTGTTGGGACATGTGTCCTGTTGTTCTACAAATATTGAATTGTTTGATTATTAATGTTCCCCGTTCAAATACTATTATTGCTGGCCTGTTGCTATCAATGTAACTTGCATGCCATTATGATGCTTACTGTTGTTCTATTTATGCATGTTTTCTGTTTGCTATGCAACTGTTTCAGATCTGTTGTGTTGGGTTAATTGGAACATCCATGCATGATGTTAAAACTAATTTTGAAATATTTTGTTCATGATTAACCAATATATTTTGTAAAACCTCAACACCATAGCACGTCTGGGAAAGCAGATCCTAGTGGATCCGCCTGTCCCACCTCATCTGGGCATGGCACTGGGCCCCAGCACATCGAGGACCCAACACAGGACCTCCTCACCTGCTGGTCCTGCACCACCTTCAGGTGGAATCACCTCAGGGGATGGGCATGGATAGGAAACCATTACCCATACCAGGTCCGGGTTTGGTGCATAGCGCCATCCAAAAGGAGTTTGGTGGACAGCTATGCCAGATTGAGGGCCATCTGGTGCATCTTGAGGGTCAGCCTGCCCCTCCTGTCCAGCCCCCAGCTCAGCCACCTTTGGGGCATTGAAGGTCCAGTAGTGACTGCCCATGGGTGGGGACCTCAGTTTCACTGTATCCATTTGGGGGCTCATGGGCGTCTGATTCCCAGCCACCCTCCCTGTCCAAGGTGTTTAGCTCCCACGTGTCATATACTGCCCATGTCTGCTGTCTTGTCTGTCTTCCTACCTAAATTACCTCCCCAAATATACCTACTATCCTTCCCTAACATCACACTCTCACCTTAAAAAAAAAGGGCATCTGTTCCCCAAAAAAAAATTACGCCCCATACATAGCTGTCCATTTCGCACGTGTCCACTGGACACATGTAATCTGCTCCAACTGGCTTGACAACGCATTACTGTTGTTCTCACCCCTCTCTCAGGGGTTTGAGTGTCCAAATTCACCTCTAAATTCTGTAAAAATTCACAGCTGTTGCGTTAGAAGAAATGGACAGCTATGGACATTTCCTATACCCGTCCTGCACATCCATAGCTACCTTTCATATTGTGCTTCCCTCTGCATGTACCTTTTTTCACCACTTTCCTATCACCCGTTTTTCTTTTCTTTTAAAGAAATTAGGGCAAGGTAAGTGGGATTAAGTGGAAGTACAGCGTAAGGCAGAAAAGAACTTCGCCCTTTTCGAGCGACTACTCTACTTTTGCCCACAACCTGTAAAAACAAAACAGGTCTTCCCCTGCACAGCGTAAGGCAGAAAAGAACTTCGCCCTTTTCGAGTGACTACTCTACTTTTGCCCACAACCTGTAAAAACAAAACAGGTCTTCTGCTGCACAGCGTAAGGCAGAAAAGAACTTCGCCCTTTTCGACTACTCTACTTTTGCCCACAACCTGTAAAACAAAACAGGTCTTCCCCTGCACAGCGTAAGGCAGAAAAGAACTTCGCCTTTCGAGACTACTCTACTTTTGCCCACAACCTGTAAAAACAAAACAGGTCTCCCCCTGCACAGTGTAAGGCAGAAAAGAACTTTTCGAGCGACTACTCTACTTTTGCCCACAACCTGTAAAAACAAAACAGGTCTTCCCCTGCACAGCGTAAGGCAGAAAAGAACTTCGCCTTTCGAAATTACTACTCTACTTTTGCCCACAACCTGTAAAACAAAACAGGTCTTCCCTGCACAGCGTAAGGCAGAAAAGAACTTCCCTTTTCGAAATACTACTCTTCTTTTGCCCACAACCTGTAAAAACAAAACAGGTCATTATCTGGTCATTTTAGTATAGACTTTAAAGTAAAGTATTATTTAGGGGTCCTCAGCACTAGCACAAATCTCCCTAGGCTTACCCAAACAAAAAATCCAAGCTTGTTTGCATATACTCCACTTAAACTACAGAACACACTCTAAAACTAAGGCAAACTGCTATAAAATTGTAAAAACAAGCTCCCAAAGCATAGGCATTGAACCTGGTGTTTGTTTAGATGAGATTACTCACCTGCAAGTTAATTATTCAGGAGTTACATCTTGAAACCTGGGCTCTAGTGGATTAGTGTAAACCCCACCCCATTCTATCCCTGTTACAAAGGTTTGAAATAACCCTTGTCTGGTGCCTTTAATTTCAAATTCCTAGTGCTGTAGGACCTTGTTACCGGCCTCTACCTCCTGAGGTATGTATTAAGCTGTTATTCATTGTTCCTAATAGACTGTTAAATGTCTTTAAGTTGAATTGTGTGATTTAATAGTAACTGATGTAACTCTTTTTGCTACATAGCTACATAATGCAGTATTGAATGGCATGAATATTGTAGCTACTTGTTTCTTTAAAGCTAAGTTGTGTCTCTATAGCTAAATGTGTTTGGTAACCAGACTTTAGTATGACAAGCTCTTTGCAGAGCTGTTCATTAGAGTGAAAATTGAGAGCCTTCTGTATATTTTTTGAGAAGCAGGATATTCAACATTCAACATTCTTTGACTCTCAGTCATAAGGCACTGTTGCAGTAAAATGCTAATGTGTTATAATGATTTATGCTATATGTAAAGATATGTGAAGATTTTACTAACATAGTTTAGGGGTTTCCTCGGGTAGTCTAATGTTGTTTAAGTTACACAGCTGCTTCTAACTGCCTCTGAAATCAAGCTCTCTCTATCCCTCCCAGGTCTTCCCCTGCACAGCGTAAGGCAGAAAAGAACTTCGCCTTTTCGACTACTCTACTTTTGCCCACAACCTGTAAAACAAAACAGGTCATTATCTGGTCATTTTAGTATAGACTTTAAAGTAAAGTATTATTTAAGGGTCCTCAGCACTAGCACAAATCTCCCTAGGCTTACCCAAACAAAAAATCCAAGCTTGTTTGCATATACTCCACTTAAACTACAGAACACACTCTAAAACTAAGGCAAACTGCTATAAAATTGTAAAAACAAGCTCCCAAAGCATAGGCATTGAACCTGGTGTTTGTTTAGATGAGATTACTCACCTGCAAGTTAATTATTCAGGAGTTACATCTTGAAACCTGGGCTCTAGTGGATTAGTGTAAACCCCGCTCCGCGAGCACTCGCTCCGCTCCCCACCCTGCCCCCTATTCCCACCCACCCCCAGTACTCGTACTTTTATAACCTCAAACCACTCCCCCTACTGTCCACTAACTTCCTGTACCTCACTACCGCCCTCTAAGAGCAAACGGAATATGACACCACCCAGGAAGCTTATCATACTAACTCTTTTTCCCCTCCTACTTGTCCCTTACCTAGCTACCCTATATGAAACCTGGTCTTACATAGGCTTCCACCACCCAGGCTACCAAACCAACCCCTCACCCATAATTAACAACAGAGGCCATGACTCAACTCCCTACTCACCCACCTTGTTAGAACTCAAACGCTATGTAATTATCAAACCTACCAATATTAGGCCAAATGATAAACATTACTACAAACTTCTACTCAAAGCCCTCAAATTCATTACCACTCTGAATCACAGACTAGCCACAGATGGTGATATCCACCCCAACCCTGGCCCTTCCCTCCACTCAATTGTAATTCCACCCTATCCTCCCTCCACTTCTCAATCTAAACTCTAGACCCTTTAACTCTCTTCTGACCTGTCATCTAAACATCAGAAGTGTAAACAATAAGATTCACAACCTACATGCCCTTTTAGCTACTTGTTCCCTAGACCTACTATGTCTCACAGAAACCTGGCTTAAACCAAGTACGAAAGACACACAGATAATCCCACCAGGGTATGATATACTAAGAGCAGACCGAATAACTCGTAAGGTGGCAGTGTAGCCATACTCTACAAAAATACATTACAAATCTCCCTTGCCTCTCCACAACCCCTCCTAACAAACAATGCTGAAATTCTACTTGTAAAACTTCAACCAAACAAACATAAAAGCATAAATATAGCATGTATTTGCATCCCCCCCAGGCAACAATAATAACAAAACCTTAGAGGACTTTCTCCACTGGTTAACTCAAACTCACCCCCAGGAATCCATAGTGTTAGGTGACTTCAACATCGATTGGAATTCCTTCTCATCTAGCTCCCCATCTAGCAGCATAAATCTACATGGCTTTTCTCAGCTCATATCCACTCCTACCAGACTAGGTAAACCCCAAAACAAAGACAGCATCCTGGACTGGATCCTTACTAATAAAGATCCTGACCAGTACTCAGCAGGTACTCACCCAGAGGACATGAGTGATCACTTACTCACCTATGTTATCAAATTCAAGAAAATCACCCCTTCTTACAACCATAAAAAAAAATCAGGAACAATAATAAATTCAACGCCTCCATTTTCCAAACTGAACTTAAAGCCCACAACTGGACAATACTCAAGTCTCTTCCTCTTGAAGAGGCAGTTATCTACTTCAACACCACCTTCCTCAAGATTCTAGATTCCCATGCTCCAATACAGTCCATTAGAACTAAAACCAAAACCGCACCATGGCTCTCTAAGGAAACAAAATCCAAAATCCTATCTAGAAACAAGATGTGGGTCACATGGCGTACCTCTAAATACCCACACTCCCACCAAACCTTCCGCAACTTAGAAATTAAACTAAAAGAATGATCTTAAATGATAAAAAACTTCTTCCTCCACCTCCAGCACAAACACCTTAATAATCCACAAAAATTCTGGGCAGGCTTAAACAAGCTCCTGCACCCAGGCCAGGCAACCACCCCCACTCCAACAGCTTGCAAACAACAGTGCCCTGTAAACATTGCTAACACATTCAATAGTTTCTTCACAGAAACTATACAATCCCTGGCCACACAATTCAAACAAACAACCAGCCCACTCCACTACCCATGCCAGCAGAATACTACAACTACATCAGATCATCTATTTACCTTCGATCCAGTACCCATATCCTTTATAACATCTCTTCTTAAAAAACTAAAACCCACTAAGCTAGCAGCTGACCTTCTTCCAGCTGAGTTTCTGCAAAAAGCAGCTGAGGCCATTTCCTATCCGTCTCCATAATCATAAACCGTACCTTGTCAGAAGCCTTCATCCCTCCATATGGAAAATGTCCCACATTATTCCTCTCCATAAAGGTGGTAGCTCACTAGAGCTAACCAACTACAGACCTATAGCTATACTCTCACCCTGGCCAAAATTATGGAAAAGTGTGTCCACAAACAACTGATGGAACACCTCACCAAAAATAAAATTCTAGCTAACTCCCAACATGGCTTCAGGCCAAATCACAGTACCACATCAGCCCTACTATCCTTTTCTAATACCATCAATAACTTCAGAAACAATAATAAACTATCATCTGCTCTTTTCTTAGACCTCTCCAAGGCCTTTGATATGGTGAACCACATTCAACTCCTCCATACATTAAAAACTATCACTCAGCAATTCCACGCTGAAATGGTTCCAATCCTACCTGTCCAATAGGCAACAGGCTGTTCTATGGCAGGACAAATTATCTACATGCCTACCTGTTACACTTGGAGTTCCCCAAGGATCTATTCTTAGCCCTCTTCTCTTCACCATCTTTGTTAATGACCTGCCCACAATCACCCCCATGCCACATGCATTCAATATGCAGATGATTCGACTATCATCAGCACTGCCTCCAACCTGGCAGACCTCACTGCTTCAACCCAAGACACATTCAACCTAATAGAAAAATGGTTCTCAAGTCGACAACTAGTTCTCAACCCCAACAAAACAAAACTACTTACTTTCTCACCCACTAACAAGACTCTTCCCCCCACCTTCTCTATTACATCCTCCAATGGAATCACTATATCACCAGAAGCTCACACAAAGCTATTAGGTGTTACCATTGATAACTCCCTTAAATTTGACACCCATTTCAATCTTACCATCAAAACCGTCAATAAAAAGCTTGGCTCTCTCTATAAAGTAAAACACTTTCTCACTCCTCAAGCTAAAATTACAATTGCCAGCACACACCTACTATCAACTCTTTTCTATGCCTCCCCTCTTTACAAACCTAAACAAGACAACCCTTAACAAACTTGCTTCTTGTTACAATCACATAGCTAGATTTGCCACAAATTCCACCTTTAGAACGCACCACTGCACTAACTTGAAGCAACTAGGGTGGTTAGAGTTTTCCAGCCAACTCCATTTCAACCAACTCAAAATGGCTCACCAGATACTGTATCACCCAGAGAAAACACCAGCTCTGAAAACATCATTCACCCCTATATTAACCTGCAATCTTTACGCTCCTCCAATAAGATCTTAGCTCAAACTACCAAAGCCAATAATTCTGCTGGGGATTCTCTATTCTCAAACTTTGTAGGTAAAAGTGGAACTCCCTACCGACCATGCTCACCTCGAACCCTCACGCCTACAATTCAAAAAAAGCTTAAACCCCATCTCAATACTCTCTGGCAATGTCCCTGTTCCAAACCTGATTAACCACTATCATTTACCCTTCTCTTACCTCACTATCCTTAACCGCTTTTTAACAAGGCACCTCGCCTTTGTAACTGACCTATGTTTTTTTTTATTTGCTGCTGTTGTTTTTTTTTCCCAAGATGTGATGTATCTTTATATTGTATTTAGAACTCAACTATCTTCCTTTTTTTGCATTAACAATGTTCATATGTCTGTTATGTACTTGGAGCTTTTCTCCCCGGGCCACCGCTGAAAATGGACATGTATCCAGTTGGACTCTCCCGGTTAACAAATGTAAAATAAATAAATAAAATAAATAAATAAATAAGTGAAGCTAAAATGGATTAAACATAGCTTGGCATTGCTTACCATCATGCAAACCAGTACAACTGCTAAAAAGTGTCTTAATCACTCTGCTTCCATCAGACCTTGTTCTACCCAGAAACAAAATGCTCAGCCCTACCAAGTCTTGAAACCAGGATGATGTGCTTTATAATCACAGTAACATACCACTCCGCCATGTGAACAGCATGAATGTGTAATGCTTTAAAAACATATCATGCATTCTGGTCATTTAACATTAATGAAAAAAAAAGATCATTTCCAACTCTCAAATCCATGACTTGGCATACTATAGTCAGAGAAATGTACCGCTACACCATTTGAACTGTAGGAAGCAATGATGCTTTTTCAAACAAATCATTCAGTAGAGACATACAACATTAAGGAGAAAACTCTGTGGAATCATTCATAGGTTCATAGGTTCATAGGTTCATACTAGGCTGTCTGCCCTAGGGCATTTATAAGCCTAGACAGAGTTGTGTGGCTTTCACCACCCCTTAGGTTGAAGAATACTATACCCATTAGTTTGCCATGCCTCTGTCCAGCAGTGATACAGAGATGATCCCCGAGGTAAACCTACGATCTCCCATCCACTGGTCAAGATTCCTCTTGAACAGAGCCAGCGAGGTGCTCTGTCACACATGGACCGGGATTCTGTTCCACTGCATAGGGAGTCTCTGGGTGATGAATCTGTCCCTCCAGCATGTCCTATTTATATCCGTGTTGAGGTTTAAGTCTCTTGCTCTTGTGGCTCTGGTGGATTTGGATTTTTTGAGGTGGAGCATGTCCATTAATTTCGGGTTGGACATGGCCTTGTATGTCAGGCACAGGTCACCTCTGAGCAGACGGTATGCGTCTGAATAGAGCTGGAGTTTCTTCAGTCGGGCAGCATATGGCATATTTTTGAGCCCCTTTATCCTTTCGGTAAGGAAATTTTGTGATCCCCGGGGTAAACCTATGATCTCCCATTCACTGGTCAAGATTCCTCTTGAACAGAGCCAGGGAGGTGCTCTGTCTCACATGGACCGGGATTCTGTTTCACAGCATAGGGAGTCTCTGGGTGATGAATCTGTCCCTCAAGCATGTCCTATTTATATCCGTGTTGAGGTTTAAGTCTCTTGCTCTTGTGGCTCTGGTGGATTTGGATTTTTTGAGGTGGAGCATGTCCATTAATTCCGGGTTGGACATGGCCTTGTATGTCAGGCACAGGTCACCTCTGAGCAGACGGTATGCGACTGAATAGAGCTGGAGTTTCTTCAGTCGGGCAGCATATGGCATATTTTGAGCCCCTTTATCCTTTTGGTGAGGAACTTTTGGGGTCTTTCCAATTGCTGCAGGTGTCGGGTAAGATACATTCCGAATGGGGCATTGTACTCAATCATTGGTCTGATAAGTGAAGAGTACAGGGGAACAATGACCTCCCTTGATCTGGATGTGAATCCTTCATAATCAGGTGGGCAATGTAGAAGGTCCTCCTAACCACTTTGGCAATGTGAGTGTCAAAAGAAAGGTTACTGTCAACTTGGGTCCCCAGGTCCCTGATAACCTCTTCTGTGCTTAATGGATTGCCACCTATGTGGTAACTTGGGGTTACCTTGTTTTTACCAAAGGGTATGACTATACATTTTTGGCGTTTAGCTTAAGGCCATGGCTCTGGCACCAGTTATCCATTTCTATGAGACCTCTCTGAAGGATATCTGTGTCTGATGGATTTTCAACTATGGCCCAGTTTGCAGTCATCTGCAAACTTTGTCAGCCACAATCCTCCTATGTTTGCCTGCACTTCTGAAAAGTAGATGCCGAACAGGAGGGGGCCCAGGACTGAGCCCTGTGGGACACCGCTTGTGACCGGCTTGGAGTCTGACATGGCACCAGCAACTCTAACCCTGTGGGTTCTGTCCTTGAGCCAGTTTGCAACCCATCTTGTGACATATGGGTTTACATTTAAGCTGGTGAGCTTTTCTATGATACCCGAGTGGGGTATTGTGTCGAAAGCTTTTGCAAGGTCAAGGTAGGCTGTGTGAACTGCCTTACCCTCATCAATGGCCTTGGTGACTGTTTCAAAAAAGTCGACCAAGTTCAAGAGGCATGATCTGCCCTTAACAAAGCCGAATTGGGTAGGATCCAATGTCTGTAGGTCCCCTATGTCTTTATTTATGAGTTCCATTATGATCCTCTCCATAGCTTTGCAGACCAGGCTTGTTAAGCTTATGGGGTGGTAATTACCAGGGTCCGTAGAAGCACCGCCTTTGTGCAGTGGGACCACAGTTGCCGTACGCCACTCTTTGGGTACGTATCCTGTGGTAAGGCTAAGATTAAACAGCAGCCTTATGTGTGGGTTTAGTTCCTCATTGAGTTCGTGTAGCACACAGCTGGGGACACCATCCGGTCCCATTGATGCTGTGTTTCTAGCTTTAGAGAGAGCAGCTCTCACCTTGGCATTTGAGATGATTGGGAGGCTACACTCTGCTGGGATAGATATTTCTCCTTTTGGGGGGGGGGGAGAAATTTTCACTGAACCTGTCTGCCAGTATGTTTGCAATGTCTGTGGGTTCAGTGATTTTTGTATCATTTTGGACTAATTCTGAGCATATCTGGGAGTTTCCACCCAGATTTCTAACATAGCTAAAGAAGGCCTTATGATTGTCTTTTGAGTCATTGGCGATTTTTCTCTCAAAGTTGGCCTTGGATGATTTTATGAGTGATCGTAGTTTTTTACTAGTATTGATCAGAGATGTCTTCCCTTTTAGGGATTTTGCTCTATCTTGTAGTAGCTTTCTCCTCTTGTTGTAAAGTTTGTTTATGGCTCGGGTCCACCAGATCGAGCACTTGCCTTTGGTGGAAAGGGTCTTGATTTTATTTGGGATTGCTTGATCCATGCAATCCTGGAGGTGCTCGTAGAAAGCATTTGTAAGGGATTCAGCAGTGTGGGTTGTGGTTTCCAATGGCTCAAGGGCCTTGAAGGATACCACACCAGTCTTAAGAAGTGTGAAGTTGGCTTTTGAAAAGTTCTTCACTGTGGTCTTTTTTGTTGGGGGTGGGGGCGGGATGTGGATCTCCAGTGAGATTAGTTTATGGTCTGATCTCACCAATGAGGGATATACTTCCGGTGTGGAGCATTTTGTCCCCATGTTTGTGATGATCAGGTCTAGTATATTTTCACCTCTTGTGGGAATGGTGACAAGTTGTTCCATAGCATTTGAGTTTATGAACTCCAGGAACCTTTGGGCTAGGGTATTGGGGCTTGAGTAATGTTCCCAGTCTATGTTTGGGTAGTTGAAGTCACCCAATATGATGGTGTTTGGAGAGACATTTATACTTTCCAGTGTCTTCAGGAAGGCTGTGTGGGGTTCCTGAGTTTGAGAGGGTAGCCTGTAACATGCTATAAACTGTAGAGCAGTTTTGCCTATGGTTAATTGCACCTGAATGGTCTCTGATGCTTCATGAGTTGCCACCAGCCTGGGGGTGTGGGTATCCTTGATGAATATGGATACACCCCCTCCTTTTGTGGTACGGTCTGGGTTTTGGGGCCGGAACGCATGATATGAGGTAAAACCTGATAGTGCCGGGGTGCTCTCAGGAGCCTTGAACCAGGTTTCAGTCACAGCACAGGCATCGATGTTCTCCATACTGAGGAGGGCTTCGAGGGCATGCATCTTGAGATTTAGATTTCTGGCATTGAGCAGCATTACCCTTAGTTTTTTTCCATTATTGTTTTCTAGGGCGGTGGGTTTAGAATTTGAGCCTTGTCTAAAAAGGCACTATGGGGTGGCAAGAGCCTTTGCGAATATCCGAAACCCAGGGTGACAGGTGCAAGCCGTCCCTTGAAGCAGCGTGGCTTGTCAAGCATGTCATTCCAGGCAGACAGACATTGAATCCCCTTAGAATGACACCAGAAATTAAGCCAATTATTAAAACTGATCATTTTGTCTCTGTATTGTGGCATCATTCTTGGTGAAGCTAGGATACTGCTCAGGGTCAGGGTCATACCAGCCTGGGCTACATAATCTGAGAGCTCCTTTATGTCTCTTTTCATGTAGTCCAGGAGGTGCCTCAGGTCATTCACACCGGCATGGACAATGACTGAGTCATACTTGTACTTGCTGTGGAGTGACCTGAGTGCTTGTGTTATGTGGCGGATTCTAGCGCCCGACAGGCAGCCTACTGTGACCCTCTCCTTGTTCAGTCTGGTGAGTGGGACGTCAGTGTGTCTGACTATGGAGTCACCTATGACAAGTGTGTCTGGCATTGTGTTTGGCCTTAAGGGCTGTGACTGATTTGCACACTGACTTTGTGATCTATGTGTTGCTTGTGTTATGTCATGATGTGGCAGTTGTTTGGGTGTCTGCTTTGTATATGTGTTGTACATATATATATCCATACATATATATATGTATATATATATATATATATATATATATATATATATATATATATATATATATATATATATATATATACACACACATATATATGTCTGATGAAACATATATATAAAAAGTAGATACATAATATAGATATACATATATAAATATGTAAAAGAAGGAAAATATATATACATATTTATATATTTTATATATATATATATATATATATATATATATATATATATATATATATATACACATATGGGTCTACTACCAGAGATCAAAATTACACCATTTCGAAATCCAGTAGTAGATTCCCACTAACTCGAAAGTGCAACTCACCGAAAGTGCACTTTCATGAACACCACTAGAACAAATGGGCAATGTCCTCTACTGTGGTACAGTAGTCACGGACCTTAGGGTTAGGGCTTGGGTTAAGGCTAGTGGATGGCACCACTATCCTTAACCCAAGCCCTAACCCTAACGTCTTTGACTACCACACCACAGTTGAGAACATATATCCGTGACTACTGCACCATGGAGGACATACAATTTCCTCCACTGTGGTGCGGTAGTCATGGACCTTAAGGTTAGGGCTTGGGTTAAGGATAGTGGATAGCCCTACTAGCTATCCACTATCCTTAACCCAAGCCCTAACCCTAAGGTCCATAACCATTTGCTCAAGTGTTGTTCGCGAAAGTGCACCTTCGGTGAAGTGCACTTTCGCGTAACCGTGGGTCTACTGTTTATTTTCGAAAATGTGAGTTTTCAATTATATACCGTAGACCCATATATATATATATATATATATATATATATATATATATATATATATATATATAGGTTTACTTCAAAACATTGAAATTTCATAATGTTGAATTTCATAACATTGAGGCCATAACATCAAAAATTCTAAACACTGAAAACCCAAAACATTGAAAACTCAGTACATTGAAAGTATGCTTCATAACAGTGAAAACTACACTGCACAAGTAAATAATATCACCTCCACCTACAACACTACCTAACTAACAAACACACTTTCTACTGCATTTCTGCAGGGGAGCAAGCTCTGCCTCCCACACCCCCACGTAAATTAAATATGCCAACTCCAAGATCACACTACAGTGGCAAAAAGTTAATTTCCTAACCTCACTGTAAGGTGATTGTGATACAGTGAGGTTAGGAAATTAACTTTTTTCCACCGTAGTGTGATTTTGGGGTTGGTATATTTAATTTACAGGGGTGAAGGCAGATCCCCCTTGCACTTGGGGGGGTGTAAGGGGGCTTGCCCCCCTGCAGAAACGTAGTAGAAAGTGTGTTTGTTATTTAGGTGTTGTTATAGGTGGAGAGGATTTTATTTACATATGCAATGTAGTTTTCAATGTTATGAAGCACACTTTCAATGTTCTGAGTTTTCAATATTTTGGGATTTCGATGTTTTGGTCTCAGTGTTATGAAATTTAGTGTTATGAAGTTTCAATGTTATTAAGTAGACCTATATATATATATATATATATATATATATATATATATATATATATATATATATATATATATATATAAATAATATATCTATATACATATAACATGCATGCACTCATAGCTCAGAACCATTCCACTCAACCTCTTACTGCACCTGTACAAAGACTGTAAAATGGGGGTGGGTGGGCCACATATAGGGACATATTTCAAATATTGCTGTTAGAAACAAAGACATTTGCTACACCAACAGGGTGCGTTTCAGCAGACAATTACTGAAGGATGTGAGGCTGGCAACTGAAATGTTATGTCATTATTTATTAACATAAATCCTTGGATCATCACAGTGATTTACCACACAAATACAAACAAATTGTCGAAAAGAACAAAAGTATGGGCCAAACATCTGGACATCCCGTGAAAATTCTGGCAGTGGAGAGGTATCCTTAGAACCCCATAGTGCAACGAATCTGGACCAAGACTGACAAAGTGGTGGGACAAAGGCATGAACATAGGGACATATCCAAAATATGTGAGTAGATAAGTTAAGAAAGTTGATGTAGTAACACTGTATGTCCTAAAATTTATTGACTGAAGTATCCCAAGTCCGGGACTCAGTTGCTTCTCATTAGTTATTGACCTCAATCCCCACATAATCACACTGATGTGTCAAGAATACACAACAGTTATGAGGACCAGATCAAATATATCACACAGACAACTGGACATTCTATGAATGTGTGGACATAGCACAACATTAGGGAAACTACACTCAGCTACCAAGCAAGGTGCAAACTACAAGCAGACTGACATAACACTACCCAAATTCAGCTCTGGGGCTGTGCACATGCATTTGCAAAAACAGGCACTACAGGGATGTAACACTAGTGGAAAACAGACACTGGTGTGAAAGTGCATACCTGCAACCAATTACACCACAGTCACAGCAACATGCCAGTAAGCAAACTGAACACCAGTGTATAATGACTGTGTGAGCAACAATATCCCATTTGACACTCACACATTACCCCTACATATACTTTTACCAAGTCACAGTGTAGTGGGAATATTAAGGTGTTATGTGACATGTCACGGTCTGCCCGTACAAACATATAAAGGCAATAGGGAGCCAGAAACTGGAGCAGCATATACAGTCAGATAGAAAGGGCCCATGACACTCACATGTACCCCCCCTCCCTACACAGCCCAAATAACATGTACAAACTACAGTGCTACACAATCCTAACAGTCTGTTAACAATGGCCAGACATACACTGACTTCTCAAATGTACAGTTTCCCACAGAATGTATAGGCACAGGACTCATATCTATGGCCACTTCATTGTTACATGTCTGGGGGTCTATGACATCAATGGGATGGTAGCGGGAATGAAGGTAATAAATAATGAAACTACATAACTCTGAACCTCTTAGAGCATGACTTCTGGACAGGGCATAATTGGGGGACAGAGTCTCAAACACTGGGATATATTGGACATATTGCTGTTATAAATTTAGACAGTTGCTTGTGTTACCAGGTGTGTTGTCACATATCTTTTCAGAGTGAAGTCTGCAACACCAGTGGATGTTAGCATTTACTGACTGCATTACCCAGAGTATCCTACTGATTAGTCAAGGACAACAACTGTCTGGGCAACAGACCAAATATATGAGCCATGCATCTGGACCGTGTCTAGGCCTCTGGACAGTGTAGAGGTATGACCGCAGTCATGTAACAGAATGGAAATCCCCTGACAGCTGCCAAACATGTCACCCAGCACCTTATGAAGCACAGTAACACCAACATGACACTCCCCCACATCAGCTCTGGGCAATTACCCATCTATATTCAAATACAGCATGCACTGCAGGGATGGAACTGTAGTGAAAGGCAGATAGTGGTGCAAAAATGTCCACCCAAAAACATTTGCACCACAGTCACAGCAACATACCAGTACCCAGCATGAACTCTAGAGTAGAATGACTGTCTAAACAAATATATCCTGATTGCCAGTCACCACTACACTGACATATGCTGGCCAAAATCACAGTGTACTGGGAATCCTGAGGTGTTACAGGACATTTCACAGTCGGTCCCAACAAGCATACAGACCTGATAGACCGCCAGCAGCTGTAGCAGCATGCACAGTCAGATAGGTAGAGGATGTATGGCACTCACATCTACTACTACCAGCCCAACAAACATCTACACACAGCATTGCTACACAATATTGGCAGTCTGCTCACAATGGCCAGCCATACATAACTGGCATATGTACAGATTTCCACAGAATTTCCAGGGTGTGGAACCATAATCCTGGCCACTGCCACATACCATGGCCAGGATTCTGCTAGGTGACTGTGATGATAACTGGAGTGCAATTGTCAATTAATGATATATCATACCTCTGCACCTCATAGTGCAGGACATCTGGACAACAGATATGACGTACTTGGGGGGTCAGGGGGCCAGAAAGAGGGACAAATCACACATAATGGTGCTACAAACTGAAACAAACTGAAACGGTAGCTGGTGTTACACGTGTTGTTGTAACATAGCATCCCTGAAGGATTATGATGTCTGGAACACCAGTGGATGTCAACAAAAATCAGTGACTGCAATCCTCACAAATTTCCTACTGACCCAACAAAAACAAACTTTCGAGGAACAGACCAAACATAAAAGGCAAACCTCTGATCACTCTGTGGACAAAATGCCAGTTGAGAGGTATGTCAGAGGTATATAAGTGTCAGATGTCAAGTAACTCAGTAAATGCATGTCCAGAAGAACCCTACCAATCTGGCACCAAATCCATCTCTGGGGCTGTACACATGCATTTGCAAATATAATAGGCAGTACAGGGATGTAACCCTAGTGGAAAACAGACACTGGTGTGAAAGTGCATACCCACAACCAATTGCACAACAGTCACAACAACATGCCAGTAAGCAAACTGAACACTAGAGTATAATGACTGTGTGAGCAACAATATCTCATTGTCACTCACACATTACCCCTACATATACTGTTCCCAAGTCATAGTGTAGTGGGAATCTTTAGGTGTTATGAGACATGCCATGGTCTGCCCATCCAAACATATACAGGCAACAGGGAACCAGAAACCAGAGCAGCATACACAGTCAGATAGACAGGGCCCATGACACTCATATGTACCCCCACCCTACACACCCCAAATAACATGTACACACTACGCTGCTACACAATCCTGACACTCTGTTAACAATGACCAGATAAACACAGACTTTTCAAATGTACAGTTTCCCAAAGAATGTATAGGCACAGGGCTCATATCTATGGCTGCTTCCTTGTTACATGTCTGGGTGTCTATGACATCAGTGGGATAGTAGCAGGAATGAATGGAATAATCTGAACCTCTTAGAGCATGACATCTGGACAAAGCCTAACACTGCTTGCACCACGGTCTCAAAAACAACTTTATTGTAGCGCGCTGGCAATTCTCCTCTGGAAACTGAGTCCTTGTCTGAACAGCCGAGGTACGTCCCTCAGTTTATGCCCCTGTTGCACAACAGAGGCATAAACTGTAAGGCTTACCTGGGCTGTTCAGACAAGGACTCAGTTTCCGGAGGAGAAGTGCCGGCATGCTACAATAAAGTTGTGTTTGAGACCATGGTGCAAGCAGTGTTTGGCTTTTTCATTAGTGGTGTTTCTGACACTGTTTTCTGCTCAGGTTTTACATTTTTGGATCTGGACAAAGCCTGACATAAATGGGGGACAGAGTCCCAAACACAGGGGTATATTGGACATATTGCTGTTATAAATTTAGACAGTTGTTGGAGTTACCGGTTTGTTGTCACATATCTTTTCTGAGGGATATGAAGTCAGTAACACCAATGGATGTCAGCATTTACTGACTGCATTACCCAGAGTACCCTACTGATTACCCATGGACAACAACTGTCTGGGGAAACAGACCAAATAAATGAGCCATGCATTTGGACAGTGTAGAGGTATGACCATAGTCATGTAACAGAATGGAAATCCCCTGACAGCTGCCAAACATGCAACCTAGTACCTTATGAAGCACAATAAGACCAACATGACACTCCCCCACATCAACGCTGGGCAATTACCTATCTATATTCAAATACAGCATGCACTACAGGGAAGGAACTGTAGTTAAAAGCAGATAGTGGTGCAAAAATGTCCACCCAAAAACATTTGCACATCAGTCACAGCAACATACCAGTACCCAAAATGAACTCTAGAATAGAATGTCTGAACAAATATATCCTGATTGCCAGTCACACATTACACCGACATATACTGGCCAAAATCACAGTGTACTGGGAATTCTGAGATGCTACAGGACATTCCACAGTCTGCTCCTACAGGCATACAGACCTGATAGACCACCAGCAGCCATTGCAGCATGCACAGTCAGATAGGTAAAGGCTGTATGGCTCTCACATCTGCTACTCTCCCTATCCAGCCCAACAAACATCTGCACACAACACTGCTACACAATCTTGGCAGTCTGTTCACAATGGCCAGTCATACATAACTGTCATATGTACAGATTTCTACAGAATTTCCAGGGTGTGGAACCATAATCCTGGCCACTGCCACATACCATGGCCAGGAGTCTGACATCTGGACAGCAGATGATGTACAAGAGGGACAGGGGACCGAAAGAGGGACATAGTTACAAGAACTTCAAAATGAACTGGCTCCCCACCTAAGCACCATGTTCAATCATAACCTCACGTCAGGCTTTGTGCCTACTGAATGGTGCACAGCAACAGCTATCCCACTCCACAAAAGGGGAGCCACCACTGATCCTGGGAACTATCACCCTATTAGCCTGATGAACCTCGTCTGCAAGGTCATGGAATGTATCATCATGGAATTCATAAACAAAGACATTGGTAACCTCCAAACTCTGGACCCCACCCAGTTCGGGTTTGTGAAAAGCAGATCTTGCCTCCTGAACCTGGTCGACTTCTTTGAGGCAGTCACCAAAGCTGTAGACGAGGGTAAGGTGGTTCACACAGCCTATCTTGACATCGCCAAGGCTTTCAACCCCATCCCTCATTCTGGAATTATAGCCAAACTCATTAAACTAGGTATAAATCCATATGTCACTAGATGGGTTGCTAACTGGCTCACTGACGGAACCCATGCTGTAAAAGTTGCAGAATCCAAATCTGACTTCAAACCAGTGACAAGTGGAGTACCACAGGGTATAGTCCTGGGACCTCTCCTGTTTGGTATCTACTTCTCTGAAGTACAGGCTAACACAGAAGGCCTCTGGCTAATGAAGTTTGCAGATGACTGCAAATTAGGAGCTATAGTCAAGTCCCCAAATGATGTGGACATCCTACAGAAGGGCCTCACTGAGACAGACGACTGGTGTCAGAGCCATGGCCTCAAGCTCAATGCCAAAAAGTGCATTGTTATCCCCTTTGGTAAAAACTCTGTACCCATGAACTACCACATAGGCGGCAGTCTTCTTAACACTGAATGAGTGATAAGAGACCTTGGGACCCAGGTGGACAGTAGTCTCTCCTTTGATAATCACATTGCCACAGGAGTCAGAAAATCCTTCTACATAGCACACCTCATCACAAAAGGGTTCTCATCCAGGAAAAAAGAGGTCATTGTTCCCCTCTGGTCGACACTCATTAGATCCTTTATAGAGTACAATGCCCCTTTTGGAACATACCTCACAAGACATCTGCAGCAGCTGGAAAGGCCACAGAAGTACCTCATAAAGAGAATTACTGGCCTCAAACAGATGCCCTGCAATGATCATCTCAAAAAACTCCAGCTTTACTCTGTAGCATATCGCTTACTCTGAGGTGATCTCTGCCTAACATATAAAGCTATGTCAAACTCAGAGCTGTTGGACATGCTACATCTAAAGAAATCCTAATCCCTCTGAGCTACACACTCTAGGGACCTAAACCTTGTCACCACAATAAACTGGACTTGCTGGAGGGACAGATTCCTGTCCCAGAGATTTCCCATACTTTGGAACAAGCTACCCATCTATGTCAAGCAAAGTTCTTCATTAACATTCTTCAAGAAAAATCTTGATAAATGGATGGGAAATATGAAATACATCCTAGGGATCACTTCTGTAGTTCTGTTCGACATGGGCACAGGAAATTAACTTAGCTTGGGTTGGCGTAAGCCAGGGAACTTTGTTGGCTAGGCTTACTTATGCCCTTGGGCCGATAGCCTAGTACCTACCTATAAACCTCTGAACCTATATTGCACATAATGGTGCTACAAACTGAAACAAACTGAAACAGTAGCTGGTGTTATGCATGTTGTTGTAACATAACATCCCTGAAGGATATTATGTCTGGAACACCAATGGATGTCAACAATTAGTGACTGCAATCGTCACATTATCATAATGACCCCACATAAACAGACGTTATTCAAGGAATAGACCAAACATAACAGGCAAACCTCTGGCCACTCTGTGGACAACATACCAGTTGAGGGGTCTATCATTGGTATATCATTGTCAAATGTCAAGTCACTCAGTAAATGCATGTCCAAACAAGCTCTGTCAATCTAGCAACCTTCCATGTGTATAGCATCACTAATGGCATACAATCTATACCCAATTCTGAAGCTTTGTCCCCCATGTTGTTTGGCTGTCTCCACATGTCCTGTCCTGTGAAGTATTCCCGCCTACTTTCTGTGAAGCTGTAGCCCCACACCTCCATAATGTCTCCTGCACAAGCAAGGAAAAGGGGCAAGGCCCACATGAAGGACATCCCATATGCTGGATCTAGCAGCAGTGTCCAGGCCCACGGCACAATATTATGTGGTCACCTACATAGCTGTATGGTCTCAGCAATACCTGACAGGACAACATCATCCCCCTCAAGGTAGGCTGAATGCCTGTGGTGGACAGCAGCAATACACAGCTACTATCACAGGTAGAAATAATCGCAGGATAGGCCAAGAAGGATTTGAGTACAAACTGGATACATCCACCAAAGCCAATCACTAGTACTTCCAGACATGTGTCTGAAATTCCAGAGACAACACACGTATCTGCTCTGTAGTGGTGGTCAATAACACCACATACACATATGTCATAGATATAGGCAACTGGCTGCAGACAGGTGAAGTGTAAACTTCACCCCTTGTCCCCCCATAGTTACACATGTCCATGTACAGCACCTGCTCCCTCCCCTCATGATCAGGAAGCAGGTCTGTAATGCCCTCTCAAAGGTGACACATAGAGGACTCCATAGGCCTGATACCATTCCTGGCTGCATCCCACATGAACACATGCATGGACTCTCAGATCCATTCTGCAGTGTAATCAACAACAGCATGAGCACCAGTGCCATCCCATCTGCACAGAGGACAGACAGAAAGTTGATAGAAAATGGGTTATGCATTAGCATGTATGTTCTGAAGGATACAAGTCTGAAACTGAAATGTATACCATTATGTCATGACAGCAGCCCTCAATGACATAGCTAAAACCTCAATCCTCTCCATTTTATGTAATAATATAATATTAATATGTAATAGGAGATAAAAAAATATATACATCTCAGATCCCCCAACCAAGATAGTGTAGTGGTCAGAGTTCCAGATTTACATGCAGGTGTACATGGTTCGAGTACTCCAACAAAGAATCCAATGTTACATGGGAAAGCAGTGTTAAAAGTACTATTTTCATATTAAAATATGTGGTAAATTATTTTTCTCACCCAGGGTAGTGTAGCTGGTGTAAAATGGAAGTGTGAGGGCATATAACATGCAAAACTACCCATGTATACATATGTCCCATACAGTATAATTATACACCTTGCTACTGTAATGAAAGCACATAGAGGCATGTCATGCAATGGAAATCATATAAACTTACTACATGAAGTCATTAGTATGATATTTTATAAGAAAGAACTGTGGGCAATGGTTAGCAACGCTTACTGATGCTTATCAGTTTAAGCATTGTTCAAACGTAAATGCTAAGCAGCAGGTAGCTTAGTTAAGTGGATTTGGGCACAGGTAAACATCGCTAAGTAAAGCCTACACATATTAAGCATCTATACAATTAACCATGTGTTGGAATCATTTAGCATCATGCAAACATGCACAACTGCTTAAAACTGCATTAATAACTCTGTTTCCATCAGCCACTGCTTTGCTTAGACAACAAAGTAATCAGATCTGCCAAGCCTTGAACCCAGGGTGCTATATACCGTAGTCAGGTCAATCTACCACTACACCATTTCAGATGCAAGGTTTGCTGATGTTTTTTCAAACATATCATGCAGTAGAGTCATTCAACAGTAGGGAAAAGATTCCGTAGAATCAGTCACTTTTTGTATTTATACATATACACATGTATATATGTATAGAGATGCATATATATATATATATATATATATATATATATATATATATATATATGGAAAAATATATACATAATATAAATAGAGATATACATATAATATATATATATATATATATATATATATATATATATATATATACACACACACACACACACACACACACACACACACACACACACACACACACACACACACACACACACACACACCAAGAAACAAGCTATACACAGTGAAATAAAACCAACCATACTTGGAAAAAAAAAAGGTATGTTAAACAAGTAAGCATGTCATAGAATGCAGTAGGAGGTATGTAATAATGGGAAATAGGAAGTACAACAAATATATCTCAACAAAACTTGCTCTACTAATATATTGCTGATCAGAACCTATGGTCATAGCAACTGGGTCTGTCTGCAGTGACATAGATCACAGCTCAGGCCCTTGAGTCACTCAAGGAAATGATGGCTCACATAAACTACTGGAGTGTGTGTTGAACAATACTGACTCTGTGACAATGCTAGACCAGCTACTGGGGTGTCGTAGATATCCATATGTTAATTATGAATACAACTATGGTATACATGTCTGTCACAGAAATGTGAGAGACCTATACAGGGTATTTGCATAGTGAAATACTGTTGCAGATGTGTGCATTGAACTGCATGTGATATACTGAGCTCCTACCATTCAACTGTCCAGTGTTATGCACACTGACCATATATGTGCTCATATTTGTAGTCATTTAGTCATAGATTTGTGTTATGTCTGGCAAATCAATGGCAACCTGTGAAGATTGATATTACAACATCTCCTTCTCTTTCTTTTGGCTGTTCACATTAGGGGTCACCACAGTGGATCATCTGTCTCCATTTTGGCCTGTCCTCTGCATCTTGCTCTGTCAAACCAACTACCTGCATGTCCTCTATCACCACATCCATATACCTTATCATAGGCCTTCCTTTTTTCCTCTTACCTGGCAGCTTCATCCTTACCATCCTTTTCCCAGTATACTCAGCATGCCTCCTCAGCAGATGTTCAAACCAACATAATCCGCTACTCTCTGGCTTGAACTCCAAACCATCCAACCTGGCCAGACCCTCTAGCATGCGCATCCCTAATCCTGTCACCCTTGTCACACCCAGTGCAAATCTTAACATCTTTAACTCTGCCACGTCCAGCT
The DNA here is from genome assembly GCF_019279795.1 of Protopterus annectens. NCBI lineage: Eukaryota > Metazoa > Chordata > Ceratodontiformes > Protopteridae > Protopterus > Protopterus annectens. The sequence goes on along the minus strand of NC_056735.1, from coordinate 236,060,019 downwards.
CTGATTCCTGTCTTTTTGTCAGTGCCACTGTCTCCAGCCCATATAACATAACTGGTCTCACTACCATCTTGTAGACCTTCCCTCTCACTCTTAATGGTACTTGTCTGTCACAAATCTCTCCTGACACTTGTCTCCACCTTCCCTATCCTGACACTACTCTCTTCTTCACCTCTCCCCAACAAGTTATTACTCTGAACTGTTGATCCCAAATATTTAAACTCACACACCTTTGCAAAATCTAATCCCTACATCCTCACCATTGCCCTATCCTCCCTCCCATTCACACACATATATTCTGTCTTAGTCCTGCTGACCTTCATTCCTCCTCTCTAGAGCATATCTCCACCTCTCCAGGGTCTCCTCAACCTGTTCCCTACACTCACTACAGATCACTATGTCATCTGTAAACATCACAGTCAACAGGGACTCCTGTCTGATCTTGTCTGTTAACCTGTTCATCACCACTGCAAATAAGAAAGAGCTCAGAACTCTGATGTAATCCCACCTCCACAGCAAACGTACCTGTCACTCCCACTGCAGAACTCACCATCACACTACCCTTGTACATATCGTGTAGCACTCGTACAGATTCCTCTGCCACTCCTGACTTCCTCATACAATACCACAACTCCTCTCTTGGCACCCTGTCATATGCTTTCTCCAAGTCCACAAAGACACAACAAAACTCCTTCCAACCTTCTCCGTACTTCTCTATTGAAACTCTCTGAGCAAACATTGCATCTGTGCTGCTCTTTCCTGGCATGAAACCATACTGCTGATCAATAATATTCACCTCCCTTCTTAACCTAGCTTACACTACTCTTTTTCATAACTTCATGCTGTGCCTGATCAATGTTATTCCTCTGTAGTTACTACAGTTCCACACATCACCCCTTTTCTTATAATTGGTAATCAAACACTTTTTCTCCACCCCTCATGCATTCTCACTTTCCAAGATTACATTAAACAATATGGTTAAAAAGACCACTGCCATTTCTCCTAAACAACTCCATGCTTCAATAGGTATGTCATCTGGACCACCAGCCTTTCCATTCTTAATCCTGTTCATAGCTATCCTTACTTCCACCTTGCTAATCTGTTACACTTCCTGATTCACCATACCCACATCACCCAACCTACTCTCTCTCCCATTCTCTTAATTCAAGAGCCCCTCAAAGTAGTCTTTCCATCTGCTCAACACACTCTCCTCGCTTGTGAGTATCTTTCCTTCATTATGCTTTATCACCCTTATCTGCTGGACATCCTTTCTAGCTCAGTCCCTATGTCTAGCCAATTGGTACAGGACTAATTCTCCATTCTTAGTGTCCAACCTTTCATACAACCCTTCATACGCCTCATCCTTAGCCTTTGCCACCTCTCTCTTTACCATGCACACCATCTCCTTATACTCCTGTTTACTTTATTCATCTCTCTGACAATCCCACTTCTTCTTCGCCAACCTCTTTCTCTGTTTACTCCCCTGTACTTCCCCATTCCAACACCAGGAGCCATTGTCCTGCTTCCTCTGACCAGATGTCACACCAAGCACATTTCTAGTCATCTCCCTTACTAGCTGTGCTGTAGTTATCCAGATATTCAGTAACTCTTCACTGCCACCCACTCTGTCCTAACTCTTCCCTGAACTCAACTTCACAATCACCATTTTTCAGTTTCCACCATTTGATCTGGGTCTATATTACCAGATCGAATGTTTAGGTTGTTGAATACCTAAACATTGAACTGATAATATCGAAAGTTAAAAACTACAAATGGCCACTTTCATGCAGGGAAAGAATTCCCTTGGCCATAAAAAGAAAAAAGAACGTTTAAATTCAAATGAAGTTGGGGGCTTTGCCCCCATTCCCCCAGCAACTCAGAGATCACTCTACATGGGACAAAAGGGCAAAATCCACATAATGGCCAAGAGAATTACTTTCCTGTGTGAAAGCGGCTGTTCGCAGTTTTTGACTTTTGATATTGCCAGTTTGATGTTTAGGTATTAGAAAACCTAAATGTTCGATCTGGTAATATAGACCCATTTGATCATGGGTGCTGCCCTCACACTCCTCCTCTTGATCAACAACATACCACAGACCAACATTCCATGCTGCATAACTACACTTTACCCGGTCACTAATTTACAGTCTCCAATCTCCTTCAAACAGGCTCTCATGCAAAGGAGATAATTCACCTGTGTGCATCTCCCTCCACTCTTGTATGTCACCCTGTGCTCATCTGTCTGTTAAAATATGTATTCAACACAGCCATGTCCATACTTTTTGCAAACTCCACCACCAACTCATCTTCTGCATTCCTTTGCTTAGCACCATATCTACCCATCAATTCTGCATCCACTCTGTTCCCTTCACCAACATGCCCATTGAAAGCTGCTCCAATCACCACTCTCTCACCCTTGGGTACAGTCATCACCACTTCATTCAACTCAATCAAAGATTTTTCAGTCTCATCCATCGCACACACAGCTAGTGGAGCATATGCACTAACAACAGTCATCGTTACACCATCAATGTCCAGCTTCATTAACATCACTCTATCTGACACTCTTTTCACCTCCAAAAATACCCTTGCCATATTGTTCCTTCTGAATAATCTTTGCACCATTTATCCTCCCATCCACACCATGAAAGAACTATTTGGGCCTGACTCAGACACACCTAGCCTTACACCCCTTCCTTCTGGTCTCTTGCACACACACTATGCCAACCTTCCTTCTGTCCATCATGTCATTTAGCTCTGTCCGCATACCAGTCATACAGCCAACATTAAAAGTTCCTACCCTCACTAACACTCTCCTAGCCTTTCTCCTCTCTTCCTGTCATATGAGAGTCAGACATTCTCCAGGGTATGTCTGTGAATGCAAAGGCTACTGTGCTATCAAATGATTTAAGTGTGTTACAGCAATATTAAGAAAGTTTCAGTAATTTTGGCCCATCGCCCCCATGTATGTGTGGCATCCTCCACATGTCCTGCTCTAACAGTTTGACAGGAATGACTGAGCAGCATGAGTTTAAATACAGTGTGCCATACTGACATAGAACAGCAATATATATCAGGTATTACCTGTGCACATCTATGTATGAGTAGGTGTACCTGGCTGCCTCATAACAACAGACATGTGATGCAAAATGTCAGGTAAATAAGCTGTACATGTTGTACACGTGTGCAATCTCAGTTTCTGTGCATCCAACAGAGTTAGATTTCTGCAGCTACTGGTTGTTGCATTGCCTTGACATAGACATGAGTACTACAATAAGCATGATTGTCATGTTGAAATTTCATGTTATGACATTGTGTTCATGCCTACTACAAACAGCCATATGATCACCAACATAGCTGTATGGACTCAACAATGCCTTACCTGTAAAACCTGTCTTTACGAACGTAGAGTAATCCCATTTGCTGGAGGGCAGCAATACACAAACCACATAATTGGTTGCTATGTTGGCTGTACAGGTCAGAGTATGAGCAGGCACCAACTTGGCAGCGAGTCAGCCTTCGTCTAAACTAGTATGTAAGGTCCCACATGGATTACTGTAAGGCTAACTATGAGTACAAATTGGACACATCCACCAAGGGGAATCACAAGGCTTTCTTCACATATGAATGCAATCTCAGAGTCGACAACAAAACCCACCCTGTAATGGTGGTCAATCACACCACATGCACACACCCACACCATAGCTATAGGCAACCTGCTGCAGACAGGTTTAGGGAAAACATCACCCTCCTGGCTCACCATCAGTGTAGGTGAATATGCACAGCACCCGCACCTCTCCCCTCATCATCAGGGAGCAGGTGCATACTGCCTAATCAAAGTCAACAAAGGCAAGTCTCCACGGGACCTGAGAACATTCCTGTCTGCATCCTACATAAACTCAGACATATGCTTCCACCTCCATTACACAATGTATGCAAGCAAAGCCTGAGCACAATTGACATCCCATCTGCAAGGAAGATGGTAAGTGTCATCCCCCTACACAAACATGAATGTTGAATGGTAGTTTATGCAATGTGGGGGGAACATGGCACATCAGGACCAGGAGTGCAATGACAGGAGTATGATGCGGTTGTAAGTGATGACTACTGGTAGGCAATATTGATATGCTGGCTCTGTAAATAACTCTTGGCAATGTCTGAGGTCCTGTGATGTGTTTTCCTGTTTATGTCTTCCAGGTGCCATGCAGCATCAGCCAGTGTACACTGCTGAGGAAAATGCAGCCATTACAGAGGCAATACTACACCACCATGAGGTGATGTTCGGCCGGGGCCAACAAAATCTGCAGGAGCAAACTGCCCTGTGGGACAACTTTCTCCACAGTATAAACACCTTTGGCCACCATGTTCGCACATACAATCAGGTCAGGTATCGGGCATCTGACCTGATATGTCATGCCTGGCAAAAATCTGCTGCCTTGGCCACTGACTGTTCTGCCACAAGAGGGGGTCCTGCTATGCAGGCACCTTTACACCAACAGAATACCTCCTTGGTAACCTTGGGGCAGGCCCCACACAACAACCAACACAAAACACCAGTCATAGAGGTGGGATGCACCCAGGCAACAGGCAAGGAGCATCCAGGTAAGGCCACAGTGCACAACAATTTAAGCATGTAGCAGTCATACTGTCATCAGTAGAGTATGTAAATGCATATGTCAGTTCAAACTGCATTTGTGGGTGAGTTTAGCAATGCACACAAGTGCACATCTAAGATGAGGGACAGCAAATTGTGTACTATCATAGCTTGTATTGTACCTGTGCTGACACGTAGCATTCATCTTGTACTAATGCCAAATGTGAGTTTGCTGACAATACCTCTCCTCCACAGCAACATAGGTCCCTCTGGTCTGCATGTGGGACAGCAGCCTGAAGCTAGGGAGTATGGGATTTTCCTGTTGTGGTTCATCAGTACCCCAGGAATGTTAATGTCATGTATGTGACCATGCACACAATTCTTACTCTCTGCTATTTTGCAATATCTGCATGTTCACTTGTGGTGGAGTTAATTGCATTTCATCACAGTGGTCATCACAGAGGCCTATTTGCAGGAGATGTCATATATCTGTAGCATACCTCACAACTTGTCATTGCAGGAAATCTGGACAAACACTGACAAAATTGGGGGACAAAGGCCCAAAACTAGGTACATATGTTATAAATTAGTGTTATACAGTGCATATAAATGGTGTACACACACCTATTAGAATGTCAGCTATTTGAGAAATACAAAAATAAGAGCACAATAGCACATTTCTGAACCCTTCCAACCTTTCATGAGGCCTATAACCTGTACAATCCAATTGTAAAACAAACATCTGGTAGGGGAACAGTTATGACACATACAAAACTTACAAGGGACTAGATATATACATGTGCACAGGGTGAAGCTAATACAGTGTTGAAGCAGATTTCAATATTGTTACAGCATTACATCTTCTTGGGTACACACCTGCCATCAATTACAGAGACTCTTTTATGAACAGCAAATAAAGGTCAGCTGTCTTAACAGGATCATCCTAAATTTACTCAGCTGCCTGCTACAGAAACAGCCATAGTTTGCATACAGCGTACAAAGCAGCAAAGAGAGTTCATTTGTGAAAGGTATCAGCCCAGAGAAGGGTACACACACATTTCTACAGCATTGCATATACAATGGAACACAGTGAAGACAGTCATCACATGGTCGTGATAATATGGGGCAACAGTGACACTGCAAAGAACTGGACATCCCTCTAAATGTGTGGAAAAGACAAGACCAAAACTTGTCTTGGAGGCTGCCAGGAGACCTACAGCAACACTACTGAAGTTACAGGAATCATTGGCAAGTACCGGTTGTGTACTACATGTGGCAACAATCTCCCCTATTCTCCACATCTGGCCTATGGGGTAGGTTTGGAAGATGGAAGCCTTCTCAAACACAGAATAACATCCAGGTCTGGTGGATTTCTCAAGAAAAATACATCATGCCCCCCAACAGCATGTGAGGAAATGTGTTATGGTGTAATGAGAACAAGGTTGCACTTTTTAGCCACAATCCCAAAAGGTTTGTTTGGGACAAGAGCAACACTGTGCATCACCAAAAGAACACTATCCCCATGTTAAAGCATGGAGATGGCAGTGTCAAGGTGGTTGCAGTCCCTCCCTCTCAGTATCTGATTTCAGTGTCTCTGCAGACTCTGGCAATGATGATGGTCATATTCAGGCACAGGTGGTGTTGTCAGGGTCTGAATCTGTGCCATCAGTTGGCATCCACACACTCATCCACAATGGACCCTCACACAGTTACAGTCCTCCCACATGCCCCTTCCCCTGCAGCCACAGATGATGGACAGTTGGCAGGTGGTAGCATGGAACAGGCTAGTGTGGTGACTATGGCAGGTGTGAGTGTAGACACTGTTCATAGCCAGAGTGCAGGTGTGGTCCCACACAGGCGGTTGGACAGGGGTGCTCGCAGGAGGACTGCTGTTCATTGAGCCACTGTTGCAAGTGCCACAACAGGTGTAACAAGACGCATGTTTTGGGCTGTCATGGATGCACAGGCATGTAGTGAATGGAACACCAGACATATACTCAGAGTGGTGGATGAAACTCTTCCTGGTTTATATGGTGACATACATGACCTTATTGAGACCACAAGCCAAAATACTGAGGTCATGAATAAATGGTGGGGTGAGAATTTGGCAATCCTCAACCAAGGCATGTCTGTGCTTGAGCTTGTGGTGGAAAATGGTCATCAGCCACGAGGACATAGATCAGCACCAACATCAGCTGTGAATCTACAGGGCCATGCACCTTCACACACCCATAGTGGCATTGACACCAGCACTACCGAAGGAAGGCTGATGACCATATCACAATGGAGCATGCCATGGGCACGTGGTCCTGGCCGGTCCTGTCAAGGATATGAATCCAGCAGACAGCAGTCAACATGAAGAAACTGTACTGCATCAGGCTGTGGGCCTAGTGGCACTAGTGAGACCCCTGACAGGACCAGTTCACATGTCCATGGCCGGAGGTGGTGAACTGGACACCCTGCCATGTACAGTCCACAGCTGTCCAACATACCCCTGTGTAGGGAAGCCAAATGGCATGACTGTGTGCATACATACACACACACACACACACACACACACACACACACACACACACACACACACACACACACACACACACACACACACACACACACACA
>NC_056735.1:236020309-236047809 GCF_019279795.1 Protopterus annectens | reverse complement strand
GATCCAGACAGTATTAACCACACATACACATAGCTCATTGACCCCTGCATATTGTGGACAGGCAACATGCTTTCTTGTGTATTGGTACAGCCCTGCCAATGTGTGCTATTCTGATATTTCCCAGCAAACATACCTGTTACTGCATTTGTGTGAGTATATGGGGGGGTGCACACCTGTCAACTGTACACATTTGCACAGACTGTGCTGTTATTTGCTTTACATTTTGGTTCCATTTACCATACTATTGTGCTCTGTGTTGGGGACTAGAGGCATATCAGTAAAGAGCACAGGTCAGATTGTACTGGTATACATTTAAGTTTCAGACTTCTTACCCTTCATAGCCTTACTGCAACTGCGGTTCCTGCTGTGCTATCACTGTGTGAGTCTGTAGGTGGGGAAATTCAACATTGCTACCATTTGCGTGCCTTTACCAGACATTTCTCTCTGGTTTTCTACATCTGACTTGCTGTGTGGGTGTGACGGATGGGTATGGGACACACACACTGACATCCATGCCTGTGACCTAAGAATCCCCAGTTAGTTGTCCCCACACATATACTGCAGTGGGACTTGCCACCTTGGATAGTACTGCATAGTGTGTGGAGGCCAGTTTTGGCCAGACATTTCCTGGTGTCCCACATAGCTGTCAGTTGTGTGCTGCTATCCCAGTAGGCCACCCCATTCACTTGCATGCATGCAGCATTACCATACATATGCAAGCAAAGCATGCTAATCCATTCATTTATTGATAAGAAGACTGACTTACCTTGTGCTTGCAGCAAACAGTTGAGAGGACGGTGCTTGAGGGCCTCCTATGTTGAATGCAAACAGTACGTTGCCTATACATGGTAAGTTACAGGTAATGTGATGTGTGTGCCATCCATTTTACTGCATGTGTGAGTCAGAGAGAGGAGTCAGCTCTGGGGGGTCCCTACAGTTTCAGTATGTGTGCTATGCATTGCCTCTTTGCCAAGGCCTGAGCATACTGGGCATGCCTCCGTCTGCATACAGGAGCAGGCTCAGGGGAATCCTCCTCTGTGTCCCTCTGTGCCTGTGGCTGTGGGGATCTTGGCAATGGTAGTAGGCTGTGTGGCCTTTCCCTGTGCTGCTCCTGTTGTAGCTGTTTCCACAGTTTCATAATGTGTAGCATGCATATACTATAAACAGTACCTGCAGGTATTCTACTACATGATGGAAGAGATGCATTTTGCTGGTCCTCTCCTCATGAGGTATTGGGGAAGTAAATGTGCTCACTGGTATGTGGTAGCATGGCATCCAGAAACTGGGGGTGCACCCTAGATGCAGATGCGTGTGAGACCCATATGATGTCCCCAGTAGGTCTTTGGAAAGTACCTGCAGCTAGAATTCTTAAGGCTACACATACCTTGGTATCCAATGGGATGGGTTCCCCTCTGTTGGCTCTAGGTCTGAGTTGAGGCCAGCACAGCTCGGTGATTTGCTGAAGTATGCATCCACTCCATAGAGCTCTACTATCTCCAGATCATGTAGCCCCTGGTAAGATACCCTGGATCTAAACACTCTTCTACTCCTCCTCCTTGGTCTGTAGCAGTTATCAGCATTATCCTCCTCTCCATCTTCAGCCTGTAGCACATACTGATGGATCAAAGCAATGGCAGCCCCTAATATTTTTCCAGTTAAAACTGCCCCGCATGTGTTCACCAATGGTGCAGAGTTTGTGGGAAAAAACAGCTTTAAGGTGTTTTCATAGTTTATACTGTTGTGCTTCAGATGCTGCCTGTGTGATTGGCTGACTGTGATGCATTCCACTTGCTGGCTATGTAATTTTTACTTGATTGCTTTACTTCTGCTATTTTCCTTTTTTTACCTTCCCATTTCATCCCCTTTTAAGCCCTGAGGCATGCTGTGCAAACCCAGTGCCCAAACGTAAACAGTCTTGCTATTCCAGAGTTTTATTTTTTGTTTTAGACTGGGTGCATGTCATGCAAACCCATTTAGCTAATGTAAACACGAAGAAATGGCCCTCCCCTGGGGGCGAGCACCCTGCTCATTTCATGGAATAAGTCAAGACAGCCTCAGTCAAATCCCCTTGCTTAGCTGTGCTTAGCTAAGCTTATATCTGCTCCATGGGGCTCCAATGTATTTGCAACATGCCTGACACACACACACTTTTCATGTCTGTTGCTCCTCCTAGTTACACAATCATGCTGTAGCACCTACATGGTTAAGTGCAGTTTGGCACTTTGAACATTTTTGTGATTCAGTAAATTTCCCCTCATTTACATACCCCACTGCCTTAGCCCATAGTTACTGCACTAACAGAGAGCCATTCCCCTTGACAGCCACTGTTCCCTGGTATTGTTTTGAATCTGCATGCCATAGACTATAATGGCAAAATGCAGATTTCCCTAAAATAAAATTTTCACATTTTTTGTTATTTTCGGCACAATCCCGTTTGTGCTTAAACAGCCGAGATCGGCCAAAAAAAAAAAAAGCTTTGAGTTTTATAAAAATGAAGCAGTTTTCCATGCCAATGGCCATATATTTGGCCATTGGCATGCTTTTTTGGGAACTGTCATGCCTCCATTTTATTTGAAGAAATGTATTCGGTTAGTAACCAAATACATTTCTCCAACTAACACTAATCTTGCCGGATGCATGCCTGCTTGCAGAATTGCTAATTCACCTCATTTGTATGGTTTTCATCAGCAAATGAGATAATTAGCATTCTGTACTGGTTTCCTTGCAAGAACAGAGTATTCAGGCTTGTGCATGTGAAAACACTACTTTACTGGATTGCTCAGCTGCCATATTCCTTGCAGGGGTGGCTACACTGTTCCTGCATGGAAAGTAATGGTTATTGAATCTCGGGGAATTATGTATATGGTTTTGTAAATGTGTGTATGTTGTATATAAATATATATATATATATGTATATATATATATATACATATATATATATATATATATATATATATATATATATATATATATATATATATATATGTGTGTGTGTGTGTGTGTGAGTGTGTGTGTGTGTGTATGTGTGTGTTTGTGTGTATATATATGCATGTGTGAGAGAGACAGAGAAAGAGTGTGTAATGTGTGGTTTTGGATTATTATTTACTGACAGTTTCCATCCTGCTTTAGAGTCATGTGACTACACTTGCAGTAAGGGATTGAGGCTTTGCTTTTTTAAATAATAATAGATGTTTTCTATAGAAACTAATTGTGTCCCACAGTTTACTTTTCTTTAACACTATTAACTGACATCTGTGGTTATTAAGTGGAGCAAGAAGCCCCTGCATACACCAGTATTACATTTTGGAAATACTGTCTGACTTAGTATGACAGATCCAACCAACATGCAATGGAAATTGGCTGTGATCTTCTGCTTTTTTAAGAAACTATTGCCAGCCTTGGTGCATGGTTTCTGTTTTTACTAGCAACTTGTGCTAATAATATCATAGTGCTTTTAATTAAAATAAAATACAGGCCAGAATTACCACAGTTATGCGCCAATGTGCTGTTTTCATCACTGGCCCTCGTTTGATCTCAAAAACCCCAAACTGTTCTAATGACGTATTTTTAGTCATGAGTCACTAATTGCTTCCACTCAGCCACTTTGACAAAGTGATGCATTGTTTACAGTGTGCATGTGTGTGTGTGTGTGTGTGTGTGTGTGTGTGTGTGTGTGTGTGTGTGGTTTATATCAGAAAACTATAACTGTAGAAAAACAAGTGCTGTAGTGCATTAAGATGTCTATGGGAAGTACTCTGTGCTGACAATTTCCTGTGGTTTTAAATTTCAGATTTAATTTTTTGTATCTGAAAGTTAAAGCATAAGTAATAAGTGCAACAAAGCCATACAGCAAAACAAACTCTAATGATTTTAATTAAAAAAAGGAAGAATTTCTTGCACACGCAATATCAAAACAGATTGTCTTGCCACTGAGTTTACATGAGCTGTTTTTCCAAATAATAAACTTTCACTCAACAGCAAGATAAGACTTTTCATTATGATTATTTCAGTATTTTAACATTGCTGCTGCATTTTAAGTAACTTCCTTTATGGCAAATAACCTCCTTCACATCCATATTTCAAAGAATTCTATAATTATTGTGTAATTATCCTTCACGATAGTCCTTTAGACACCTGTGGTTGCATGGCATGAATAACATGGAACAGCAAACTTCTCTACATGGAGTAAGCAGCATTTGTTAGTGGTGGTTTAGCCAATGTCTTTTAAAACAGAATTTTTAGAGACTTTTCTCTAGTCTCTTTTTACATATATCTATAATCTAGGTTCTTTAATTTATGTTGGCAGTTGTCATAGCTTGAGACAGAGGACAGGAAGGCATATATATCAGCAGAATATGAGAAGGCTAACTTGCTGACAGACTTGAAAGATTATTGCTGGCCACAGACTTAATGATTAATGTTGATAAATTGATATTTGACTTGCCATGTGCAGGATAACAGTGCTGAGATTTGGAAGGTGAATGCTTCCCAGCAAGTTGCCAATGAAGTTTGTGTAGTCAAAGATGTGTATCTGGAGAAAGTCTTCAATGTAGAGACCAGCAGTGCAGGAATGCCTGAGGCAAATTGTTAGATGACACTTCTTTAAGGCTCACTAGGTTAAAAAAGAATTATTGCAGGGATATTTCTTGTTTCTTGAGGGAAGAGTTTCATGGAAAAACTTACAATGACCATGTGAATTCACAGGTAAATCAGACAGAGGGTCTCAGAACATGCCACATCAAATTATATTTAAGCTACTTAATTTGCTGATAAAGAAAAATCATTTATACAGCAAAAGAGGGTAAGTGCTTTCAAATCTTAGCTGGTACATTGCTTTACCTACAACCACTATAGGGACCTTTTTTTAAAAAATGGCTTGCAGTCCCAGCTACAGTATCTGTCCAATCTTTTTAAAAACTGGAAGGAAACTATTTCATATTTTCAACCCCTGAAGTGGCCATGGAATTTTGTCAAACACATTTATTAACTGAAGTTATGGGCAATACTTTTTCAGGAAGAAGCGGCAAGGTGTTGCCGAGAAAGTGCTTACATTTGATATTAAACTTTGCTACGCACTTTTATTACTCGCTTACTGAGTTTGTTCATTGATTACAGCATTCTCAATTGCCAATATTTGGGGTATACTTCTACACTACTTTTAGAACTTTATTAGCAATAATTTGTTTTTGAATTTTCAACAAAAAGTGAAAAAAAAAGATATTGAAATAACATTGCAAATAAAAATGTATTCATATACATCATTCTGTCCCTCTTGCTTCAACTTTTAATGAAAGAATAATTGTTCTGTGTTGAAAACGCTAGAAATGTAGACCTCCAGTGAAATAAGGAAAACTTAGCATGGACCAATGGATTCCTGTAGCTAAACAATATTCTTTTAGTAAAAAGAGGGCAAGGATACATATTTTTAAACATAGTGACTCTGAAAATAAGTTAAACCTAAATTTACTTGGCATATGAAACTGGAGCTGTGAGTTTTATAACAGAGGAAAATAGGTCAGCTGCCCTCTGCCCCTACCTGTAAGTTGAGGGTATTGCCACATATATGGATCCAGAAGCCCTTCATGCCAGAACCATGTCAACATTATTCTTAGGAGTTTCTATTCCAGCCCATCCTTTCTGGTAGTCAATAGGCCATACGGGCATTTTTTGTTGCATTAGTCTATTTCTGACTAATAAGATATATTCCATACAATGTCTAGCTTTCCACATATTTAGGTATTGCAAGTCATCAGGAGACCTCCTGATTTAATTTCTTTAATGATATCACAAGCTTCTCAGTTGTTCCCATGGCCTATTTCATATGCATTTAGATCATTCTGAAATAGACTTTTTTACATGAAAAGAGGGAGTTTGGAGATTTGCTAGTACCCATAGAATAGCAGTAAAATAATTCATTCATTCCTTTATACTTTAATTTTAACAATATATATAACAAAACATATTGTGAAGTTACAGAAAGGCATATGAAATGATCACTCAGTGTTTCAGATACAGGGAAATAAGCATATCTAACTCCATTGTGACACACACAGATGTGCCTCTCACCAGGCTGGATAAGGAGAAAGTCATGATTAGTTGTTTGTCAGGTGCCAGAATCCACCATATCACACACACACTCAAGTCTCTCAACAACAAGTACTATTATGACTCTGTCATAGTCCATGTTGGAGTGAACGATTTGAGACGTACCTCCCTGGACTATGTGAAGAAAGACATGATTGAGCTTGCTGAATATGTGTCCCAGACAAGTATGTCCCTAGCCTTAAGCAGCATTCTAACGTCACCCAGAATAATGCCTCAATGCAAACAGAAAATGATTGACTTTAACAATAGGCTTAGTTTCTGGTGTCATTCTAGGGGGATCCAGTGCCTGAAACCCTGGGATGATATGATCGACAGACCACAATGCTTTGCTAGAGATGGCTGGCATCTGTCTCACTTGGGCTTCAGGCTTCTGGCAAAGGCCCGTGCCTCCCCCATACTGCCTATTTTAGGAAAAGTCATGAGATCAATACTACCAACATAAACATTTCAACAAAGTGCAAATTAAAGGTCATGTTCTTAAATGCTAGAAGTCTAAACATGAAACTGCAATCATTGCAAGCATTCTTAACTTTAGAAGATGCTGACATTTGTGCAGTCACAGAAACCTGGTTCAAAGCTGCAGAGAACACCCCAGCCTTACCTGGTTACTCATCCTATCATACATTCAGACCCCAAAATGTGGGCAGCAAAGCCAAAGGAAGTGGAGTTTTAATATATATTAAAGACACACACACCTCCAGGCTGGTCAGACAGTATGATGCACAGGAGACACTCCAGGTGCAGTTAACCACTGAAAAGACCCCTATTGTAATTATAACTAGCTACAGGCCCCCAAATTTGACTCAAGATGCTCGATCCACCTATCTGGACCTCTTAAAATCTATCAAGATTCAACCTTTTACCCTGATCCTGGGTGACATTAATAAACCAACCATAGACTGGAAAGACTACTCATGCCACAACACAAATGCCCAGAGATTCTTCGATTTTATTAATGCAAATACCTTGGAACAGCTAGTAGATACCCCCCACAAGAAGTGATAATATCTTGGACTTGGTATTAACCAACATGAGTAACCACTGCAGCACCCCTATGGTGTCATCCTCCCTGGTAGGATCCAACCATAAAAGTTACTTTCGAAGTCACCATCTCCCCTGACCCCCCCCCCCCCACAAAAAACTTCCCCAAAGCTGAATACAACCTCCTGAGGGATGGTATAAATAGCTTCAAAGCCCCATCCCCCACTGTAGAAACTGGGCAGCAATGTCCAAATCTACACCAAAGTACTATACGAGCATTTATATAGATGCATGGAATCAGGAATACTTGACAGGACAAAATCATCCTCTGCTAGGAAGAGTAAACCTGCCTGGTGGACGTCTACATACTATATAATGAAAGGAAAAAATTGCTGTCCAGGACCAAGAAAGAGCGGATGCCCAGTTGGAAGCAATCTCTCCTTAGCCTGAACAAGCAAATAAGAGCACTAGTGAAATCCTCTAAAGCAAACTTTGAGTCCACATTGGCCACATCTACTAGAGAAATCATAAGGCCTTCTTCACATATGAATAAAAAACAAAAAGAGGCACACTACGACGATTGAAGCTAACCTTTTAATTCCACAAGTAAGCGCTTTCACTTCCCTTAGGATGCTTCATCAGACTTTAAAAATACAAGTCATAAGAACTTATTAAATAGTGACACAAAACCATTGAACCGAGATTACTCTCTAGATTAAGACATTCATTAATGTTTTAAAGGTACAAAGACAAAGCAATCAAAACCCTTCATTCATACGCTACATAAAATGTGAACCGTATGTGTAAGTATGTGTAGACGTGTTTTTAAAATGAAATGTTATATGTGTCTATGTATATATACATATTTTTAACACAAGTGATTTTAGAATGATATTTTTTCATTATATGTATGTTCATTGGTTGCAAAGTTTGAAGTTATTTGGGTATGAATGTATTACACATACATACAGCCTAGTAACCTCCTATGATCCTATAACTGGAATAGATCTATTTACTGTCCACTTTATTGATAGTGGTAACAAGCTGAAAAGGGGAGATACTGTCCCATGAAGAGGGGAGTAGTTAACAAACTGTACTGCTTATTTTTGCAAGATGAAATTAGCAGAGAAAAGTACATTCTCAGCATATTGTCGGCCACAGTAAGGTAACGAGTGGCTGAATATAATTAGCAAACTGAGTAAAACTAATTCATGAGATGGTGAGACTGTTTGACATGCTAGTCATAAAAACTGAACTGGATCTGTGAAATTACATAAGCACCATGATCCCCATGTAAGCTAAACTGCGAAGATTTGCCATGGAATCCTTGGAATCACTTCACCTTATGAAATTCATCCAGACACAGTATACTTTAGGTTACAATGTCAGCTCAGCTGAAAAGCTGAATTCTCTGTGAAAAAGATCCACCCCAAGATTCAATAAACTAATTTTTCCATGCAGGAACAGTGTAGCCACTCCTGCACGGAATATGGCCGTCGAGCAATCCAGTAAACTAGTGTTTTGACGTGCACAAGCCTGCTACACTGTTCCTGCATGGAAACCAGAGCAGAATGCTAATTACCTCATTTGCTGGTGAAAACCAGGCAAATGAGGTGAATTAGTGAATCAGCAAGCAGGCAGGTATCTGTGCAAGAACAGTGTTAGTTGCAGAAATGTGTTTGGTTACTAGCTGAACACATTTCTGCAAATAAGACGGAGGTATGACAGCTCCAAGAAAAGCATGTATTATACTCATTAGGCATGCCAATGGCCAAATATATGTTGGCATGGAAAAGTGCTTCATTTTTATAAAAATCAAAGTTATTTTTTTTTTGCCAATCTCGGCCGTTTAAGCACAGGGCAGTGACATGCAAATGGGATTGTGCTGAAAAAAAAAATGTGAAAACTCTAATTTTAAGGGATTCTGCATTTTGCCATTATAGTCTATGGCATTGTGAATCAAATCAGTACCAGGGAACAGTACTTGTCAAGGGGAAAGGCTCTGTGGTAGTGCAGTATCTATGGACTAAAGCAGTGGGGTATGCAAATGAGAGGAAATTTACTGAATCACAAAAATCTTCTGCACCTAACCATGTAGGTGTTATAGCACAATCATGTAACTAGGAGGAGCAACAGACATGAAAAGGGTGTGTGTCAGGCATATCGTAAGCACATTGGAGCCCTATGGCACACAGAAAAGCTTAGCTAAGCACAGATAACCATGGGTGTCTGTCTGAGGCTGTATTAACTTATTCCATGAAATGAAGAGCATGTTCGCATCCAGAGGGGCCATTTCTTTGTGTTTACATTAGTTAAATGGGTTTGCATAGTGCACACCCGGTTTAAAACCAAAAAAAATAGACATAGCAGGACTGTTTACTTTGGGCACCGGGTTTGTGCAGCACGCCTTGAGCCTTAAAGGGGGAGGAAATGGGAAGGGAAAAAAAGGAAAAAAATGAAAATAGCAGAATAAAAGCAATCAAGAACAAATTACATAGCTAGCAGGTGGAATGCATCATAGTCAGCCAATCATACAGGCAACATTTGCAGCACAACAGTATAAACTATGGAAACACCTTACAGTCTGTTTTTTTCCACAAACTCTACACCATTGTTGTACACATGTGGGGGAATTTTAACTGGAAAAATGTTAGGGGATGCCATTGCTTTGATCCATCAGTATCTGCTAGAGGCTAAGGCCGGAGAGGAGGATAATTCTGACAATCGCCACAGACCAAGGAGGAGAAGAGTGTTCAGACCCAGGGTAACTTACCGGGGGCTACATTATCTGGAGATAGTAGAGTGCTACAGGGTGAACAGAGACACACTTCAGCAGATCACCAAGCTGTGCCAGCCTCAACTCAGACCTAGAGCCAAACAGAGGGGAACCCATCCCAGTGGATACCAAGGCATGTGTAGCCTTAAGAATTCTAGCTACAGGTACTTTCCAAAGACCTACTAGGAACATCATGGGGGTCTCACAGGCATTTGCATCCAGGGTACTCCACCAGTTCCTGGATGCCATGATACCACATGCAGGTAAGCACATTTACTTCCCCAACACCCGTGAGTAGAGAAACAGCAATATGCATATCTTCCACTGTGTAACAGATACCCAGAGGTACTGGGTACCATAGACTGAATGCACATCCACATCAAAGTACCACCCAGTGAACGGGGTAGGGTCTACATAAACCACAAGGGGTTCTCCTCCATCAACTGCCAAATCCTGTGCAACACTGAGGGCATTATCATCAATGCATGTGCTGGCAGCCCTGGAAGCTATCACGACTCTGACATCTGGCATTCGTCTCAGCTGTACCAGTCATTTGCCAGTGGGATCATCCCATATGGCCATCTGGTGGGGAATGCTGGCTGTGCACTGGAGCCTTGGATGATGACACCCATTAGAAATGCACACACACCCACACAAGAACACCATAATGAGGCACATGCACAAACCAGGATCATTATAGAGAGTGTGTGTTTGGGATGCTCAAGTCATGACTCTGCTGCCTTAATATATCTGGTGGAGGCTTGCAGTACTCTCCAGCCAAATGTGCACACATGTTCATAGTATGTACCATGCTACACAATATGATCCTGTGGAAACAGCTGCAGCAGGAACAGCACAGGGAAGGGCCACACAGCCTACTACCATTGCCAAGGTCCCCACAGGCACAGAGGGACTCAGAGGAGGAGGCCCTTGAGCCTGCTCCTGTAGGCAGATGGAGGCATGCCCAGTATGCTGAGGCCTTGGCAAAGAGGCAATGCATAGCACATACACTGACACTGTAGGAACTCCAGGGACTGACACCTCTCATTGACTCATGTACACAGTAAAATGGATGACACACACATCACATTACCTATAAATTACCATGTATAGGCAGTGTACTGTGTGCATCCAACATAGGGGCTCCTCAAGCACCTACTTCACAACTGCCGCAAGCACAAGGTAAGTCAATCTCATTAACAATAAATTAATGGATTAGTATGTTTTGCTAGCTTATCTATGGTAATGCTGCATGCATGCAAGGGAATGGGGTGACCTACTGGGATAGCAGCACAGAACTGACAGCTATGTGGGACACCAGGAAATGTCTGTCCAAAACTGGCCTCAACACACAATGCAGTAGTAACCAAGGTGGCAAATCCCACTGCAGTATATGTGTGGGGACAACTAACTCAGGGGTCATAGGTCACAGGCATTGATGTCAGTGTGGGGGACCCATATCCACCCCTCACACCCACACAGCAAGTCAGCTGTATAAAACCAGAGAGAAATGTCTGGTAAAGGCACACAAATGCTGGCAATGTTGAATTACCCCCCTACAGACTTACACAGTTATAGCACAGCAGGACCCACAGTTGCAGTAAGGCTATGAAGGGTAAGGACTCTGAAACTCAAATGTATGCCATTACAATCTGACCTGTGCTAAGAGGATTGTAATGTACTGGTATGCCTCTATTCCCCTAACACAGGGTACAATAGTATGGTAAATGGAACCAAAATGTGAAGCAAATATCAGCACAGTCTGTGCAAATGTGTACAGTGGAAGGTGTGCCCCCCATCTACCCACACAAATTCAGTAACATGTATGTTTGCAGGGAAATAGCAGAATAGCACACATTGGCAGGGCTGTACCAATACACATGAAAACATGTATGTATGGTTAATACTGTCAGGATCTGGCCAGCACGTTCTCCTGGCATTTGTCTCATAGTGCCCTAGGTACAGTGCAATCTTTGACAGGGCCATGTGCAGATAACTGCAGTCCCAACTGTTATGCATGTCACTGAGACACACTGCTCTGCCACTGACATACCTGGAAGTCACAGTGCTATGTGGAATATACTACACATATGAGGGACATCTTGAAGGATGTGTAGCTGAGCTGCCAAGGCTTTTATGAATATAAGTACTTTTTGTTACTGTTGCCAGTGGTTATTCTCAATAATCCTTTTTAATTATGTTTGCTTTTACATATAATGCACAGTAGAATGCACTCTGTACCCACATCCATAACTCCCAACCTCTGACAGCAGGATGGCTGGACAATGACAGAAATAAAAGTTGGAACAAAGGCACAATGATAGGCATGTGTTGTAAATATCGCCCTTACATACTGAGAAAGTTCGTAGGGTGAGGGATTTGCAGTAGTGGGAATTGTTTGAAGGTTATGTAGTCTGAAACAGTAATGTCTGCCATTATTTTGTAACATCACTCTTCAATTATATGTAACTAACATGCCATAAAAACACAAGTTTATATAGACAGGATGAAACTTCTAGCCAAACACCTGGACAACCTCCCATAAAAGGTACAGGTGAGAGGTATGCCCACACAAAGATATGCCATTTCAGGTTAGAAAGATACCACACAAGCAGGAGATCCCCAGCCAGTATATCACCAGGTTGCTGGACTACACAGCACATCATTACTCAACTGGCTGTAGCCACACCTCCCAAATGGCCTTGGACAAGAATGTACATAGCTGCCCTCATAATATTGGTCTATGCATTATATAACTAGTATTCCTCTGGTAAAGCACTGTGATGATCTGAGGATGTCTGGTACTAGGTAATGACACAATACATTGCAGTGTCAGACTACAGATATGTCAGAAAATGGCTGCTAAACAAACCCAGCACCCTGAGGAAAGTCCTGAATCCTCATGAGAGGTATGCCTGTAGCACACAAAACCCAGGACTTGAGTACACCTGTCTCTGGAATGGAGTCCCACTCTAACTATAGAAGGCCATACTCAGCATACTCCTACAGTTAGAGAATCAGAGGACATGTCAGAACCCAAATTGGAATATATGACTGTATTGTGTATATATGGTTGTGCATACAGACAGATATGTACACCTCAACTGTCACCCCACACACGCACATCAGACTGGATTATGCTCAGCTATCTGTAGGTGTCCCATATGTAATATATCTGCATCTGTTGCATGAGATATACACACATACATATATATGGGCAACATATAACAACGTGTCAAGCATACACACATAGATGTGAGGAAGTGAGAGACAGACAGTGATAGAGAGAGTGAGACACACACACAGGGGGACACTGACAGAGTGAGTCACACACATAGATACCCTGAATGGCATACAGTGATGTCTTGCTGTGGACAATGGCATACCAGTTGTAAACAGTTGCACATGTCAGCATAAAAGGTGAGACCCATTGTGTAACAGTACTGAGTTTAGGTTTATAATATCACATCACCTGCATGCGTGTGTGTGTGTGTGTGTGTGTGTGTGTGTGTGTGTGTGTGTGTGTGTGTGTGTGTGTGTCTACTTAGGTCTAAGTATTAGGAGATTGTTCCTACTCAGTACATTTCCCATTGCCCTACTTCACAAGATCTGCTGCTGTCATTCACCTTAGAAGTACCATTGGACACCCCTATAAGTTCTGTAGTGCATGTGATAACTGAGTAACACTATAGTATAAATAACTAGATAGGTAGCGGTTTTAATCTCAATACTAGCAACTGTGTGTGTGTGCATGTGTGTGTGTGTGTGTGTGTGTGTGTGTGTGTGTGTGTGTGTGTGTGTGTGTGTGTGTGTGTGTGTGTGGCAGTTATGTGTGCGAGAATGAGGGAGTGTGTGTTTATTTGTTTGTAGGTGAAACAGTTTTAGGCCATTCCCACCCACAACACTTCCCAGTGCCCTACTTTATCAGCCCTGCTGATGTCATTACCATTTTCAGCACCTTTGGAAAGTTGTCAGTCGAGTAAACTCTGTAACACATGTGATAAGAGTGTAACGCTATAGTACAAATCACTAATTAGGCTGGGGCTCTAATCTCAGATCTGGTATATGTTTATGTGGGTGTATAAGCATGTGTGTGTATTTGTAAAAAAAGTATTTTGATAAGTTTCCCACCCATTGCCCTACTTTATCAGTCCTGTTGATTTCATTCCCCCTATCAGCACCTTTGGCCTGTTGTCAGCCCAATAAGCTCTATAGCACGTGTGATAACTGTGTAACACCATAGTACAAATCAGTAGATAGGCAGGGGTTCTAATCTCAATACTGGCAAGTAAGCGTGTGTTTGTGTGTGAGAATCATATCCTGTGTGGATTCTACCATTTTGAGTTGTATCACCCTACTCTACAATGCCTGGTGATGTCATTCACCTTAGAAGTACCTTGGGACAAGCTGACCTCATATAAGCTCTGTGGTGTGTCTGATAACTGTGTAACACTATAGTAGAAATAACTAGATAGGTAGGGATTCTAATGTCAATACTGGCAACTGTGTGTGTGTGTGTGTGTGTGTGTGTGTGTGTGTGTGTGTGTGTGTGTGTGTGTGTGTGTGTGTGTGTGTGTGTGTGTATTTGTATTGAGAATCATATCATGTGTGGGCTATACCGTTCTGAGTTGTGTACCACCCTGTACACTTCTCATCACCCTACTTTACAAGGTCTGCTGATGTCATTCACCTTAGAAGTACCTTGAGACAAGGTGAATCCATATAAGCTCCGTGGTCTAATAACTGTGTGACACTATAGTAAAAATAACTAGATAGGTAGTGGTTCTAATCTCAATACTGGCAAGTGTGCATGTGTGTGTGTGTGTGTGTGTGTGTGTGTGTTATAGCATTTTGATGTGTGTACCATCCACGCCTGTTTAACACCTCCCAATAGCATTACTATATAGTGGGTTAATGGCATCTGTCTCTCACAGGCAGCATGTTAAACCATCCACGCCTGTTTACCACCTCCAAATGACATTACTTTATATAGCGTGTTAATGGCATCTGCCTCACATGCAGCATGTTAAACCATTGTACAAGCCAGTGCAGTCACATGTACAGATGTTGACGGAATATCTGGATGTTTGCAACTCATATGTGGTCTGTGTCCCCTAACAATGGCCATGTATGTAATATTGTTGCCATATAGGTCACAGTTAGTGTACTGACACACATGCAGCATCAGATATCATACCTACCTGAAGCATCATGCTGATACAACATCTGTTACCCTATCACTTGTCCAGGCTTATGGGAATAATGGATGACTCCAGTTGCTATTCCTGGTGGGTTACCTCACCATCCATGAAGGCATTTACAACATTACATGTTGTAAGAGGTAGCGGTTATGTCCCACACATATAATCTACGTGGGACATTCCATGTGTATGTAGCACTATAGTACATTAAAGTAGATATGTAGGTTTATGAATCTGTCCATTGCCAACTGTGTTTGTGTTACTGTATGCACACACCCTGTGTCAGTCTTTACTGAATGTATGCAAAAGATATACCATTTTGTCTCTTTGTTCCACCCTGTGAACTCAGGAATACATACCCCAAACCTGTCATTCACAGTACCATGCATGCCCTCACCAACTGCATCAGGGTTGAGTGTATGGGAAAGAAATGGCAGGGGCAACAGGTGCTGACACCTGAATCTGTTGTGACCTATATAATGGCTAAGCTGGTGATGGACCTACTGACAGTACTCCAATAACCTGTTCCACATGTATGAGTCTGTGGTACTACACAACACTGAGGTGACATGTCTGAAGGCTACCTGTCTGTGACAAGGGGTATGTATGCCAGGTCACACTGTCTGACAACAGTGTCCATCATACACTGTTGCATGCACACACACCTGGTAAATGTACATATAAAGCTGTACCTTGGCTATGACATGGTCAGTGTATTTCCACTCTGCCATATTCCCCATTGGTAATGTCTGCAAGGCCACAGCCTGCAGACACACAGACACCTGGAACACAAACAGAAAACAACATGTCAGACTGCATTCAGTCAGTGGTACTAGCAGCAATAATGCATCATGGCTAATAAAGTACATATTCCTTTATGTATACCCATAACAAATGAAAGCAGACAGCACCTTAAACAGTATTACATAGCTGCACTGTACTATATTCACCCTCTGCATCAGACCCATATTAGCCTGTCCCTGCATTGATGGTATAAATGACAGGGATGTGGAACAGGTATCATCATATGCACAGGGTGTGGTGTGGGTTTGCCAGAGGCCTAGGCTGGGCTATACGGTTGACATCCATATGTGTGTGTTTGGAGGGGTAGCCTATAGATGGGCTGTGCAGAGGTGCTGTATGTGTGGAGGTGACTTACCTGTGATACAGATGTGTTTGTGTATGTATGCACACAGTCAAGCCATTTGGCTGCCTTACACAGGGGTATGTTGGACAGTTGTGGACCATACATGACAGGGTGTCCAGTTCACTGTCTCCGGCCATGGGCACATGAACTGGTCTTACCAGGGGTGTCACTGGCACCACCAGGCCCAAGGCTAGCTGCAGTACTGCTTCCTGATGATGACTGCTGTCTACTGGATCTGTGTCCCTGACAGGACCACCCAGGACCACATGCCCATGGCCTGCAACATTGTGATGTGAACAGCAACCCCCTTTCAGTAGTGCTGATGTCACTACCACTATGGGAGTGTGAAGGTGCATAGACCCATAGACTCTCAGCTGATGGTGCTAACCTACATTCACATGGCCAATGCCCTCCTCCCACCACAAGCTCTAGCACAGACATGCCATGGTTGAGTATTGCCAAGGTCTCACCCCACCGTCTATTCATAAATTCAGTATTTTGGCATGTGGCCTCAACAAGTTTACATATGTTGCCATGTAAACCAGGAAGGGTTGCATCCACCACCCTGAGTATTTGTCTGGTGTTGCATTCACTACATGCCTGTGCATCCATGACAGTCCAAAACATGCGTCTGTTGACTCCTGTTGTGGTACTTGTGACAGCAGCTTGATGAGCAGCAGTCCTTCTCTGAGCACCCCTGTCCATCCACTTGTGTGGGACCTCACCTGCACTCTGGCTATGGACAGTTTCTGCACTCACACCTGTCATAGTCACCACACTAGCCTGTTCCATGCCACCACCTGGGGAATGTGGGCATTGTTCCCAATGCAGGATGCTGTTGGAAGGGGATTGTTAGAGATTAAGCATAGGGTTTTTAGATCTAAATTTGATTGCACTTAATGTTTAAACTGCCAACAATTTTACATTGGAAAAACAGAGAAAATTCAGAGAACACTTATATGAACATGGACTTGAAATTAGGAAGGGTGATGCAAAAAATACTATGGCAAGCCATGTTAATAGTAATACTAACCATGTATTTGTTTTTTTTTTTTTTTTTTGGATTGGATTGGATTGTGTTCAGAGGGACTATGAGGGGGACCTTGGGAAGATGAACGTGAGGTCAAGGAATTCAGTTGGCAACTGAAATTAAATGCCACTGTCCTCCCATGTCTCAATGACAATGTATCCATAACCAGTGTGCTTAAATTGAAATTGTACATTGTTTAAAGTTACTATTTTTCATATTTTTTAGAGCATGAGTATAAGGTGTATATTATATATATATTCATTAAGTATTTGTGGTGAGGCATTTTTATTTGAGTGTTGGATGTTTAAAAATGAATGCAACTTTAATATGATATGGAGGGCTTTTAATAGAAGGAGATAATTCATTGGTTAAAGATTGAAGGGAGGGGTATTTATATGTGGTGCTTTACTGTGTTAAGATGATTCTGATGAAGATTTTTCAAAAGCGCTTAATCCTTGAGACTGTGTGTAATAAATTTTATTTAACTGCCTTCTCCTGTTGTTTGGTCTATTTCCTGGTCAGACTGCTACCTGCATATTTGAGTTTGCCATGCCACGACCTGTCAACTGTCCTTCATCTGTGGCTGCTAGGGATGGGGTATGTGTGGGCATTGTGATGGTGTGTGGGGACATTGTAGATGAATATGGGATGCCAATCAATGGCACAGATTCAGCCCTGACACCACCACCTGTGTCTGAATATGACCATCATCATTGCCAGAGTCTGCAGAGACACTGACATGAGATACTGAGTGGGAGGGACTGCGACCACCATAACCACCTGTTGGGGAAAGACAACATATGTAAATTAATACCTGCACTATACTGTTTGCTGCTACACATGCACACACATACACATACATGCACACACATGCATACACATACAGCTGAGGTGGCAGACAGACATACAGGCATTACACAGACCTCACAATAGCCAACTGGTGACATTCACAACACAGTCAACCCACTACATACACACCCTGGACAAGCCCTCAACATCATGCAGTGCAGCCCTTTCCACTTCCTGTTACAACTTATATACACCTCTGTGATATGTGAGTAGTGTTAGTAGATGATGGTCCTTCAAGTAGCACACACTGGTCCCATGAACTCATAATTGCTGTTCACCTGTATAGCACAGTGGCAACTCCTACAGAACATACCTCTCAACTGTGCAGAGTATCACTGAATGTCTACATGTGTGGCTCATATTTCTGGTTTGTTCATCTTAAAACCTGTATTTGACACATTACTGGAATGATATGATGACTGGTGTCACTACTCAATGACATATTTTGAGTCTCATGCTTCAAAACCTGCAGAACAGGTATGTTACAACAGAACCAGTTACACTAACAACCTTCTAAGCTTACAGTGGACATTATAAGTGTAGACACCCATGTTAACATGCTGGGTTTGTCTGATATATAATATGAGACCACAGAAATCACGTGATGACATTTCCCATCTTTAATGTGTCCTATAACCTGTGCAATCCAATTGAAGAACAAACACATCAGTTAGGGGTAACGTAGAAGTTGAAATACATACAATAGGCTGGTTGCATGATTGTACACACCCTTAAACTAATGCTTTGTTAAACCACCTTTTGATTTCATAACAGCAGTCGGTCCTCTTGGGAAGGTGTGTATCAGCATGGCACATCTCGACTTAGCAATATTTGTACACTCTACCTTGCAAAAGCCCTCCAACTCTGTCAGATTGTGAGGCCATCACTTCTGCACAGGCATCTTCAGAGCACCCCACAGATTCTCTATTGAATGTATGTGTGGAATGTGGCTGGGCCCTTCCAAAACCTTAATTTTCTTCTGGTGAAGACATTCTTTTATGGATTTTGATGTATGGTATGGGTCAGTGTTGTATGGAAAGGTGTAAGCCCTCTCCATCTACAGCTTTCTAGCAGACACATGACAATTTCGGGCCAGAAGGGACTGGTATTTTGAACTCTTTCTCATCCCCTCCACCTTGACTACAGGCTCAGTTCCAGCTTATGAACAGCAACCCCAAAGCAGGACACTGCATCACCATGCTTCAACATGGGGATGGTGTTCCTTTGGTGAAGCACGATGTTGTTCTCTTGCCAAACAAACCTTTTGGCATTGTGACCAAAAAGTGCAACCTTGGCCTCATTACACCATAACACATTTCCCCACATGCTATTGGGAGACCTGATGTATTTTTCTTAATAAAACCGCCAGACCTAGATGCTGTTCTGTGTGTGAAAATGCTTCCATCTTCCAAACCTACCCCATAGGCCAGACAGGTGGAGAATACGGGAGATTTTTGCCACATGTAGTACACAACCGGTACTTTCCAGTGATTCCTGCAACCCTGGTAGTTTTGCTGTAGGTTTTCTTGCAGCCTCCCTGACCAGTTTGGGTCTTGTCTTTTCCACACATTTGGAGGGATGTTCAGTTCTTTGCAGTGTCACTGTTGCCCCATATTTCTACCACCATGTGATGACTGTCATCACTGTGTTCCATGATATATGCAATGCTGTGGAAATGTGTGTGTACCCTTCTCTGGGCTGATACCTTTCACCTATGAGGTCCCTTTGCTGCTTTGTAAGCTGTATGAGAACTATGGTGGTTGCTGTAGCAGGCAACTGAGTAAATTTAGGATGATCCTTTTAGGAAAGCTGACCATTATTTGCTGTAAATCAAAGAGTCTCTGTAATTGATGGCAGTTGTATACCCAAGAAGACGTAATGCTGTAATAATATCAAAAGCTGCTTCAATACAGTATTAGCTTCAGCCAGTGCTTCTTGTAGGTTTTTTATGTGTCATGATTGTTCCCCTACCAGATGTGTTTGTTTTACAATTGGATTGTGCAGGTTATAGCTCACATGAAAGGTTGGAAGGGTTCAGAAATGTGTTATTGTGCTCTCATTTTTGTATTTCACAAATACCTGGTATTCTAAGAGGTGTGTGTACACCATTTATATGCACTGTATAACACAAATTTATAAAATATGTCCCTAGATTTGGGCCTTCATCCTCCCATTTTGTCAGTCTTTGCCCAGATTTCCTGCAATGACAGGTTGTGAGGTATGCTACAGTTATGTGCCATCTTCTGCAAATAGGCCCCTGTTATGACCAACTTTGATGCAATGCAGTTAACCCCACCACAAGTGAACATGCAGATATTGCAAAATAGCTGAGAGTAACAGTTGTGTGCATGGTCACATGCATGACCTTAACATTCCTGGGGTACTGGTGAGCCACGACAGGAAAATCCCATACTCACCAGCTTCAGGCTGCTGTCCCACATGCAAACCAGAGGTACCTATATAGTTGTGGGGGAGAGGTATTGTCAGCAGACTCACATTTGGCATTGGAACAAGATGAATGCTACGTGTTTGCACAGGTACAGTACAAGCTATGATAGTACACAATTTGCTGCTCCTTGCCATAGATGTGTACTTGTCTGGATTACTAAACCCCACTCACAAATGCATTTTGAACTGACATATGCATCTAGATACTCTATTGAAGAAGTATGATTGCTATATGTTTAAATTGATGTGCACTGTGGCCTTACCTGGACGCTCCTCGCCTGTTGCCTCCATGACTGGTGTTTCATGTGTTGGTTGTTGTTTGGGGGCTGCCCCAAGGTTAGTAAGGAGCTCCTCCATTGGTGTAAGTGGGGCCTATGTAGCAGGACCCCCACCTGTGGTGGAACAGTCCCTGGCCACGGCAGCAGCCCTTTTCCTGGCACGACGTATCAGTTCACTTGCCCGATGCCTGACCTGATTGTATGTGCAGCCATGGTGGCCCAAGGTGTTCACTTGGGTCTATATTAGATAATCAAAATGTCAAAAGTTCGAGTGTCATATGGTCGACACCATATGATCGAATTTTAGAAAGTTTGAGCGTATTAACGGAGATGTCCGTACAGCTCGGAATGGAAAGATTTCCCTTTTCTGCACTGTAATGCAATCTCAAAGTTGGTATTTTTAAAGAGTGGGGGGTGTGGGGGGTGCAGGGACCCCCCCCTGCACCCCCCACACCCCCCACTCTTTAAAAAGCCCCCCCGCTTGTCTCCCTGCTTATAACATTCAGGTAGGTTATTTGTGTAGTTTATTTTTTTATTAGATGTTCGAACTTTTAAAAGTCCGATCATATGGTGTCGACCATATGACAGTCGAACTTTTAAAAGTTCGATTATCTAATATAGAACTGTTCACTCTGTGTGTGCTCCCGCAGATTTTGTTATCTCTGGCCGAACAGCTCCGCATGGGGTTGTCGTATTGCTTCTGTAATGGCTGCATTTTCCTTAGCAGTCTACGCTGGCTGATGCTGCATGGCACCTGGAAGACATAAACAGTGAAACACATCACAGGACCTCAGACATTACCAAGAGTTATTTTCAGAGCCAGCACATTGATATTGCCTATCATTAGCCACCACTTACAATGACATCATACTCCTGTCATCTATCAGCACAGTATGAACCTGCATTGCACTTCTGGTCCTGATGTGTCCTGTCCCCCCCAGTGAGGGTCAGTATATTGCATAAACCACCATTCATCATTCACCTTTGTGTAGATGGATGACAGTGGCCATCTACCTTGTAGATGGGATGTTAATGGTGATCAGCCTTTGCTTACATACAGTTTGTACTGGAGCTGGAAGCATATGCCTGAGTTTATGTAGGATGCAGACAGAAATATTCTCAGGTCCCATGGAGACTTGGTTTTATTGACTTTGATTAGGCAGTATGCACCTGCTCCCTGATGATGAGGGGAGGAGTGTGTGTGCTGTGCATATCCACCTACACTGATGGTGAGCCAGGGGGAGTGGTGTGTGCCCTAAACCTGTCTGCAGCAGTTTGCCTATAGCTATGGTGTGTATGTGGTGTGATTGTCCACCATTACAGGGTGGGTTGTATTGTCACCTCTGCGATTGCAGACATATGTGAAGATGGCCTTGTGATTGCCCTTGGTGTTTGTGTCCAATTTGTACTATTGTATAGTTAACCTTACAGTAATTCACCTGGGACCTTATATGCTTGTTCAGACAACTTTGACTCGCTACCAAGTTGGTGCCTGCTCCTACTCTGACCTGTACAGCCGATATAGCAAACAATTATGTGATTTGTGTATTGCTGCTGTCCAGCAAGGGGGATTACTGTACTTTGGTGGAGACAGGTTTTACAGGTAAGGTATTTCTGAGTCCATACAGCTATGTCTGTGGTTGTATGGCTATTTGTAGTAAGCATGGACACAAGGTCATAACACAGTTGGACACCTCTGAAATCTCATCCTGATAATCATGCTTATTCTACAACCATGTCTGTGTCGGGGCAATGCAACAAGCCACTAGCTGTAGAAATCTAACTCTGTTGGATGCAGAGAAACTGCAATAACACTCGTGTACATGTATAGCTTATTTACCTGACAGTTTGCATCCCATGTTTGTTGTTATGAGGCAGCCAGGTACACCTATTCATACATAGATGTGCACAGGTAATACCTGATATAAATTTCTGTTCTATGTCAGTATGGCACACTGTATTTACACTCTTGCTACTCAGTCATTCATGTCAACCTGTTAGAGCAGGACATCTGGAGGACACCACACATAAATGGGGGGGGGGGGGTGATAGGCCAAAATTAGTGACAATTTCTTAATATTGCTGTAACACACGTCATTTGATAGCACAGTAGGCTTTGCATTCACAGACATAGTCTGGAGGATATCCGACGATCATATGGCAGGATGAGAGGAGAAAGGCTAGGGGTGTGTTAGTGAGGGTAGGAACTTTTAATGTCGGCAGTATGACTGGTATGGGGACAGAGCTAGCTGATATGATGGACAGAAGGAAGGTTGATATATTGTGTGTGCAAGAGACTTGATCGAAGGGGCATAAGGCTAGGTGTATCAGAGCTGTGTCCAAATAGTTCTATCATGGTTTGGACGGGCTATCCAACACTCTTTTCACCCCCAAAAACACCCTTGCCATACTGTTCCTTCAGGATAACCCCTACACCATTTCTCCTCCTGATAGTTAATGAAGCTGGACATTGATGGTGTAATGATGACTGTTGTTAGTGCATATGCTCCTCTAGTTGTGTGTGTGATGGATGAGACAGAAAAATCTTGAAGTGAGTTGGATGACGGGGTGATGACTGTACCCAAGGGTGAGAAAGTGGTGATTGTTGCAGCTTTCAATGGGCATGTTGGTGAAGGGAACAGAGGGGATGCTGAAGTGATGGGTAGGTATGGTGTTAAGCAAAGGAATGCAGGAGGTGAGATGGTGGTGGAGTTTGCAAAAAGAATGGTCATGGCTGTGGTGAATACATGTTTAACAAGACAGGGGAGCATAAGATGACATACAAGAGTGGAGGAAGATGAACACAGATGGATTATCTCCTATGCAGGATGGCCTGTTTGAAGGAGGTTGGAGACTGTAAATTGGTGACAGGGGAATTTGTAGATAGGCAGATGGATTGTTGGTCTGTGGGATGACATTGTTGATCAAGAAGAGGAGGAGGAGTATGAGGGCAGCACCCTGGATTAAATGGTGGAACCTGAAAAAGGATGATAGTGAGGTTGAGTTCAGGGAATAGTTAAGAGAGGCAATGGGTGGCAGTGAAGAGTTTCCAAATAGCTGGGTAAGTACAGCACAGCTAGTAAGGGAGACAACTAGAAATATGCTTAGTGTGACATCTGTACAGAGGAAGAAGGATAAGGGGACCTGGTGGTGGAATGAGGAAGTACAGGGGAGTATGCAGCGAAAGAGGTTGGCGAAGAAGAAATGGGATTGTCAGACAGATGAAGAAAGAACACAGGAGTATAAGGAGATGAGGTGCATGGCAAAGAGAGAAGTGGCAGAGGCTAACGATGCGGTGTATGAAGGGTTGTATGAAAGGCTGGACACTAAGAATGGAGAATAGGACCTGTACCAATTGGCTAGACAGAGTGACTGAGCTAGGAAGCATGTGCAACAAATAAGGGTGAGAAAGGATAACGAGGGAAATGTACTCACAAGCGAGGAGAGTGTGTTGAGCAGATGGAAAGAGCACATTGAGACGCTTTGAATGAAGAAAATGGGAGAGAGAGTACTTTGGATTATGTGGGTATGGTGAATCAGGAAGTATAACAGATTAGCAAGGAGGAAGTGAGTATATCTATGAAGAGGATTAAGAATGGAAAGGCTGTTGATCCAGATGACATACCTGTGGAAGCATGGAGTTGTTTAGGAGAAATGGCATTGATCTTTTTAACCAGATTGTTTAATGTAATCTTGGAAAGTGAGAGGATGCATGAGAGGTAGATAAAAAGTGCTTGATTACCGATTGTAAGAATAAGGGTGATGTGTGGAGCTGTAGTAACTACAGAGGGATAACATTGGTCATTCACAGCATGATGTTATGGGAAAGAGTAGTGAAAGCTAGGTTGAGAAGGGAGGTGAGGATTAGTGATCAACAGTTTGGTTTCATGCCAGGAAAGAGCAGTACAGATGCGATGTTTGCTCTGAAAGTGTTGATGGAGAGGTATGGAGAGGAGGTTGGAAGGAGTTGTGTTGTGTCCTTGTGGACTTAGAGAAAGCATATGACAGGGTGCCTAGAGCAGAGTTGGGGTATTGTATGAGGAAGTCAGGAGTTTTGGAGGAATGTGTAAGAGTGTTACAGGATATGTACAGGGGTAGTGTGACAATGGTGAGGTCTGCAGTGGGAGTGACAGTTGCATTTACAGTGGAGGTGGGATTACATCAGGGTTCACCTCTGAGCACTTTCTTATTTGCAGTGGTGATGGACAGGTTGACCGACAAGATCAGACAGGAGACCTCATTGTCTCTGATGTTTGCAGATGACATTGTGATCTGTAGTGAGAGTAGGGAACAGGTTGAGGAGACCCTGGAGAGGTGGAGATATGCTCTAGAGAGGGGAGGAATGAAGGTCAGCAGGACTAAGACAGAATATATGTGTGTGAATGGGAGGGAGGACAGAGGAATGGTGAGGATGTAGGGAGTACAGTTTCCAAAGGTGGATGAGTTTAAATACTTGGGTTCAACAGTTCAGAGTAATGGCGCATGTGGAGGAGAGGTGAAGGAGAGAGTACAGGCAGGATGGGGAGGGTAGAGAAAAGTGTCAGGAGTGATTTGTGACAGACAGGTACCATTAAAAGTGAGAGGGAAGATCTCCAAGATGGTAGTGAGACCAGCTATGTTATATGGGTTGGAGACAGTGGCACTGACAAAAAGACAGTAGTCAGAGCTGGATGTGGCAGAATTAAAGATGTTAACATTTGAGTGGGTGTGATGAGGGTGGACAGGAATAGGGATATTTATATTAGTGGGTCTGCCCAGGTTGGATGGTTTGGAGACCAAGCCAGAGAGTAGCGGGATTATGTTGGTTTGGACATGTGCTGAGGAGGGATGATGAGTATATTGGGAAAAGGATGGTAAGGATGAAGCTGCCAGGTAAGAGAAAAACAGGAAGGCCTAAGATAAGGTATATGGATGTGGGGATAGAGGACATGCAGGTGGTTGGTGTGACAGAGTAAGATGCCGAGGACAGTAGGAAATGGAGACAGATGATCCATTGTAATGACCCCTAACAAGAACAGCCAAAAGAAAGGGAAGGAGATGTTGTAAGACATAACACAACTCTATGAGTACATGACTACAAATATGAGGCACACATATGGTCAGTGTACATAACACTGGACAGTTGAATGGTATGAGCTCAGTATATCACATGCAGTTCAACACTCACACACACACACACACATCTACAACACTATTTCACTATGCAAATACCCTGTATAGGTCTCTCACATTTATGTGACAGACATGTATATCATAGTTGTATTCACAATTAACATATGGATATCTACAACATCCCAGTAGCTGGCCTAGCAGTGTCACAGTCAGTACTGTTCGATACACACTCCAGTAGTAGTCATATGTGAGCCATCATTTCCTGGGGTGACTCAGGGGCCTGAGCTGTGATCTATGTCACTGCAGACAGACCCAGCTGCTAAGGCCATAGGTTCTGATCAGCAATATATCAGTACAGCAACTCTTGTTGAGAGATATTTGTTGAACTTCATATTTCCCATTATTATATACCTCCTACTCCATTCTATTACATGCTTACTTGTTTGACATACCTTTTTTTTTTTTTGCAAAGTATGGTTGGTTTTATTCCACTAGGGTCTATATTAGAACATCAAAGTTTCAAAACTTCGAATGTTCTAATATCGACCACTATTCAGTGAAAGCTGAAAATATCAAAGCAACAGAAAACCAAATTGTTTCCTAGGGAAAGAATTTGGTTGTCCTTTTCTGTTGCTTCGGTATTTTCAGCGCTGTGGTGGAAAGTTACGGTCCAGGTTTAGGTAAGTGTGCGATTGAGTGCGGGTTAGGTTAGTTAGGGTCAGGGAGCAGGTTAGGTATGTGTGCGATTGTGTGGACATGAGGATTAGGGTGGGTTAGGTGAGTTAAGGTTAGGGCGCAGGTCAGGTAAGTGTGCGATTGTGTGAACGTGAGGGTTAGGGTGGGGTAGGTGAGGTGAGTGTGCAATAGTGACGTACCTTAGGGTTAGGGTTTGGGTTAAGGTAAGTGGATAGTTAGTGGTGTGTGTATAGCTTAGTGTAGGGTTAGATGTAAGATTTTAGGTGTATGTGTATAGATTGCTGTTTGTTCGGTGTGCTTGTGTTGTGTGTATGTGTTTTGGAACAGCAAATTATTTCCCTAGGAAACAATTCACTGTTCTGTATTTTCGATGTTTTCAGCTTTCACTGAATGGGGGTCGATATTAGAACATTCAAAGTTTTGAAACTTCAATGTTCTAATATAGACCCTTCCACTATATATAGCTTCTCTCTCTCTCTCTCTCTCTCTCTCTCCCAGATGTAGGGTATACATCTGTTTTGTATAATCAGCAGCCTGCCTTTTGTAAGTAATATTCATGAGCAGCTGATGGCCTGTGCACCAATTGGTGTCCCTCACTTGCTAATTGCATGCAGAACAACTGCTGTGTTATTCCTATAGCTAATGGCATGGCAAGACACACCTATAATTGAGTAGTTCATGGCGGCCTTGGCCCTTTTCCTTGTGTGAACAACAACATCACAGAGGGTAGTTGGAAATACCTCTTACAACGAAAACTGTGGAGATAACCCAACCAACTGGGGGAGAATGTTCCAGACATAAGGACATAATGTAAGTGTTGCTATTATACAGTTGAATTAATGCAAGTTTATGTAGACATGGCTTTTCTGCATGATTT
>NC_056735.1:235982809-236015309 GCF_019279795.1 Protopterus annectens | reverse complement strand
TTTAGTTTACTGTAACTCTGTCTAGCAGTGACACAGGAAATGACCCCCGGGGTATACCTACGATCTCCCATCCACTCGTCAAGATTTCTCGCCTCTGAGTAGGCGGTATGCTACTGAGTAGAGCTGGAGTTTCTTTAGCCGGGCAGCATATGGCATATGTTGGAGTCCCTTGATCCTCTTGGTGAGGTACTTTTGGGGTCTTTCCAATTGCTGCAGGTGTCAGGTAAGGTACATCCCAAATGGGGCATTGTACTCAATTATGGGCCTGATGAGGGAAGAGTAAAGGGGCACAATGACCTCTACCGATCTAGACGAGAATCCATTCATGATAAGGTGGGCAATTTAGAAGGTCTTTCTAACCACTTTGGCAATGTGAGTGTCAAACGAGAGGTTACTGTCAACTTGGGTCCCTAGGTCCCTAATTACTTCTTCCATACTTAATGGATTACCACCTATGTGGTAATTTGTGGGCACTTTGTTTTTCCTGAAGGGTATGACTATACACTTTTTGGCATTTAGTTTAAGGCCATGGCTCTGGCACCAGTTTTCCATTTCTATGAGACCCCTTTGAAGGATGCTTGTGTCCGCTGGAGAATCAATTATGATGCCCAGTTTGCAATCATCTGCAAACGTGGTCAGCCACAATC
Source organism: Protopterus annectens (assembly GCF_019279795.1). Classification (NCBI taxonomy): domain Eukaryota; kingdom Metazoa; phylum Chordata; order Ceratodontiformes; family Protopteridae; genus Protopterus; species Protopterus annectens. The sequence goes on along the minus strand of NC_056735.1, from coordinate 236,014,662 downwards.
CTCCTATTTTAGCCTGTACCTCAGAAAAATAAATACCTAACAAGAGAGGTCCCAGGACCGAGCCCTGTGGGACGCCACTTGTGACTGGTTTAGTCTGACATGGCTCCTGCAGTTCTGACCTTGTGGGTTCTGTCCTTGAGCCAGTTTTCAACCCATCTTATGACATAGGGGTTTATATTTAAGCTGGAGAGCTTGTCTATGATGCTCGAGTGAGATATTGTGTCGAAGGCTTTTGCAAGATCGAGGTAGGCTCTGTGAACTACCTTACCCTCATCAATGGCCTTGGTGACTGTTTCAAAGAAGTTGACCAGGTTCAAGAGGCAGGATCTGCCATTAACAAAGCCGAATTGGGTAGGATCCAGTGTCTGTAGGTCCCTAATGTCTTTGTTCCATAATGCTCCTCTCCATAGCTTTGCAGACCAGGCTTGTCAAGCTTATGGGGCGGTAGTTTCCAGGGTCCGTAGAAGCACCTCCCTTGTGGAGTGGGACCACTGTTGCTGTACGCCATTCTTTGGGTACATATCCTGTAGTAAGTCTGAGATTAAACAGCTGCCTTATGTGTGGGTTTAGCTCTTCTTGGAGTTCATGTAGCACGCAACCCAGGACACCGTCTGGTCCCATTGATGCTGTGTTTTTAGCTTTGGAGAGGGCGTCTCTCACCTGGGCATCTGAAATGTCAGGGAGGCAACACTCTGCTGGGATAGATATTTGTCCCTTTAGGTGGGGGGGAGAAAAATTTGCACTGAACCTGTCTGCCAGTATGTTGGCAATGTCTGGGTTCAGTGTATTTTTTGTCATTTTGGACTAACTCTGTGCATATCTGGGAGTTTCCACTCAGGTTTCTAACATAACTAAAGAAAGCCTTGTGATTATCTTTAGTGTCTTGTGCAATTTTTCTCTCAAAGTTGGCCTTGGATGATTTTATGAGTGATCATAGTTTTTTGCTAGTACTGATCAGAGATGCCTTCCCTTTTAGGGATTTTGTTCTATCATGTAGTAGCTTCCTCCTTCTGTTGTATAGCTTATTAATGGCTGGAGTGCACCAGACAGGACGCCTGCCTTTGGGGGAATGGGTCTTGGTTTTATTTGGGATTGCATGATCCATGCATTCTTTTAGGTGTCCATAGAATGCGTTTATAAAGGATTCAGCAGAGTGGGCTGTGGTTTCCACTGGCCCGGGGTCCTTGAAGGATTCCACTTCAGTCTTAAGCAGTTTGAAGTCAGCTTTTGAGAAGTTCTTCACTGTGGTCTTCTGTGCTGGGGGTGGTGGTGGGATGTGGATTTCCAGGGAGATTAATTTATGGTCCGATCTTACCAAAGAGGGGTATACTTCAGGTATGAAGCATTGTGTCCCCATGTTTGTGATGATCAGGTCTAATATGTTTTCCCCTCTTGTGGGAGAGGTGACTAGTTGTTCCATAGCATTTGAGTTTATGAATTCTAGGAACCTTTGGGCTAGGGTATTGGGGCTTGAGTAATGCTCCCAGTCTATGTTTGGGTAGTTGAAGCCCCCAATATGATGGTGTTTGGAGAGACCTTCATATTCTCCAGTGTCTTTAGGAAGGCTGAGTGGGGTTCCTGAGTTTGAGAGGGTGGTCTGTAGCATGCTACAAACTGGAGGGTGGTTTTGCCCATTGTTAGTTGCACATGGATGGTCTCCAATGCTTCGTGCATTGCTACTAACCTGGAGGTGTGGGTATCCTTGATGAATATGGATACTCCCCCTCCTTTTGTGGTTTGGTCCAAGTTCTGGGGCCGAAAAGCATGATATGAGGTATAACCTGGTAGTGCTGGGGTGCTCTCTGGAGCCTTGAACCAGGTTTCTGTCACTGCACAGACATCGATGTTCTCCATACTGAGGAGGGCTTTGAGAGTGTGCATCTTGAGGTTTAGACTTCTGGCGTTGAGCAGCATTACCCTCAGTTTCTTTTTACTTGTGTTTTTTAGGGAGGTGGATTTGTCTTTTGAGCCTTGCCTAAAAAAGGCACTATGGGAGTGGCAAGAGCCTTTGCCAATATCCGAAAGCCCAGGGGTGACAGGTGCAAGCCATCCGTTGCGAAGCAGCGTGGCTTGTCGAGCATGTCATCCCAAGCAGACAGACATTGGATCCCCTTAGAATGACACCAATGCTTAAGCCAATTTTTAAAATTGATCATTTTGTCTTTGTACTGTGGCATCATTCTTGGTGAGGGTAAGATGCTGCTCAAGATCATGGTCATACCGACCTGGGCTACATAATCAGAGAGCTCCTCTATGTCTCTTTTCATGTAGTCTAGGGAGGTATGTCTCAAGTCATTCACACCAGCATGGACAATGACTGAGTCATATTTCTACCTGCTTTGGAGTGACCTGAGTGCTTGTGTTATGTGGCGGATTCTAGCGCCTGACAGGCAGCTTACTGTGACCTTTTCCTTGTTCAGCCTGGTGAGCAGGACGTCAGTGTGTCTGACTATAGAGTCACCTATTACAATTGTGTCAAGTAGGTTGTTTAGCCTTAAGGCTGTGACTGTTTGGCACACTGACTTTGTGAATTATGTGTTGCATGTGTTTTGTTTTGAGGTAGTGCTTACTTGGATGCCTGCTTTGGAGGTCTCTGTTGCTTTGGTAGATTTTTATTTAGAGCCTCCGAGTATGTTTTTGTGTGTTTATGTGTTTGGTTTGCAGTTGTGGTAGGTCTATGTGAGACTGGATTTGTGGTGTGTGTGGTTACCTTCTCCTCCTGACTGGTTATGCCAGTACTGAGTCGAGAGAGCTCAGCCTCCAGTTTGCCTATATGGTTGCATCTCTCACATATATTTGTATTTGTTGGGAGGAGGAGAGAGTTGTCTGTGTACATGAGGCAGTTGTAACATTGCTTCAAGATTCCCAGATTCACCAGCTGAATTGGAGAGGAAGCCAGTAACTGTCCCTTCGACATGCCAGAATAGTATAAGGAACTGCTATGAAACTGAATCAGAAAGGACCTATAGGGGATAGGGTACTCAAGGAGGATGTAGTGCTTTTTTAGTTAAAAAGTGCTTACCTTATACAAAATGCCTATAGGAGCAAATGTGGGGTTTTTAGATTGAGAATAGAATGCTTAGCTTGAGAGTTAGAGCAGTTCTAAGGGAAAAAATGAAGAGCAGACTTTGTGGAGCCGGGAATAGTTTAAACCTGATTAAGCGGTGCTGCCCGATGCTGCGCTATGCGCAAATTTGTGCAAATTCGCGCAAAAGCACGCTAAAGTGGGCTTTATAGCAGGGGGTTAGAAAGAGCTAGGAAATGGCCCAAAACGGCCAATAAGCTACAAGTTACTGGGCTGGAACCACTCCTTTAAGGACAGATAGGCTGCTCAGAGCTCCCCACTCCCACTGCTGAACAAAGAAGCTTCCTCCTATCCAAACAAGGATATGGGCAACACAGGAACTATGACACAGCCCAGAGATCAGCAATACCTGAAGACTGGACTATTCTAGTTCAGTAAAGGCGGAAAACAAGGATATTTTTTTTTTTGTTTTGTTTTTTTTTTTACAAAGTAGCAGAAAATAGATGCAGTAACAACAGTAAATGCTTTAAATCGGCTGGCGCACTTGAGTGTGTAGCCTACCAGTTAAATTAAGCAAAAACAAACTTTAAAGTGCAAAAAAGTTCAGGAAAACAAACAATAATGCAGTAAATCAACTTTGCAGAGATTATTTAGTTATAGAAACTCGCTTTTCGGTTAGAAAAAGCAGTCGGAAATAAGTAGCCAAAAAAATACTTATAAATCAATCAATTTCTTTATCTGCCCCATTAAATACTATAGCTAAGTTAAGTTTTCTTAAAAATAACTTTAAATCAGTAATAATTTCAGTAACATTAGCTCTTCTTGATGGGACAAATGTTAAACCTTTACTGAACAAATCAGCGTGCACTGTTGTAGGCGGAACACTGCTATAATTAAATATATTAAAGTCATCTGTACTGTTCACAGCACATTGATATGGTAAATCCAATATTTCTTCGCCTACCGAATCTGGTGTTGCTGGTTTCTTGAAGCAGAACCCTTCCTGTTGTAATTGTAATTCATACTGCAATTTATCTGTGAAGCAGAGTTCCCCCTTCTGTTCCGTATCATCTCTGATCATTGCAGGTTGCCCAGTTCTAAAGGGTATTCATGGAACCTCTGATTCATTCCTGCAGCTTGTTTATGCTGATTTTGTTCCCTACTAGGTCCTAGATTGCCATTATGCAAGTGTTGTTGAATTCCCGGTGGTTTAGAATACGCTGTACCGTTTGCATAGTCCAAACAGTCCCTTTCTAACTTCCAGTTCTTCTCCTCAATGATAGCTTTGCTGACATCATCCACTTCAGAAAAAATGTTGAGATACTGCGTTTTAATAGAATTAAAACACAAATCCTCCTTGATATTCTCCTCCATATTCTCCTCCATGAACCCAATCTGCTGAATTAAATTGTCCAATCTGTGTAGGGTATTGTGTTTTATTAGATTATCAAGCAGTTTGCAGCCCTGTTTATCAAACAGATGCAGTAGTTCACAATGTAATGCACTGTTCTCAACAAGTCCTTTTGGAAACTTTCAATACCTTAAACCTTGTGTGTCTGCTTTCTTTTGAAAACTTCTTTAAAGTATGTGTTTTCATGCACCAATCTGTGATATTTTAACACAATGTCATGGAATGAGTCAAGTGCATTATGCAGACAAAGTAGCATTATTATTTATAGTCAGTGATTTATCTGGTTGGTTTAACCATTGTTCTAAGTCCACACTTACATCTCTATTCCGATCCTGTTCACCCAAAACTGTTACAGATTCTTGTTGATTTAAATGTCCTTGGCCAGGGGGGATACTGTCAAAAAATACTTCACTTTGAGAATGTCCATGATTGGTGTTAGACCCATTAACACCCTGGAAGTTATGAAACAATTGCTGAACCAGTGTAGTCAAATTCTGAACTGATTGTTGCAGAACTTCAAATTTCCTACTGGGAATGAACGAAATATCATCCTGGGAACTTCCAGCAGCCATACTATAGTACCAAATTCAGCCAACAATCCAAGAAAAAAATGCTAGAAAGTACTAGGACAATACTCCAGAAAGACTTTATTAGTATGGTAAGCGCTTTCGGTTAGACCTTCTAACCTTCTTCAGACAAAGTAATCACAGTAAAAGCACTCATTAAATACACCTATAGTGACAATCAATCAATAATCAAATTACTTTCTTAAAGCTAAAAGGACATAAAATAACCATATCATAAGTCATAAAATGAAGCTAAAATATAAAACATATAAAACATATAGAACATATATAACACACATATGTACATATCCCCCTCCTCATATAATGTATTACAATAATAATAATAATACAATAATAATAAGATAAAGATGTTTTATCTATAAAACCTTTTGAGATTTAAAACACTAGATAAAGCTACTACATCATTAATACCAGGTACTAGGGAATCATTTAAATAAATCTGCCACCAATATTCTTTATTTTCTAATAATATTTCCCAAGGGCCACTCATTGGAAGATTTTTTACTTGTTCTAGGATTACAAATCCAAATTTATGGCTATCATTTTCCTGTATATGTCTTGACAGGGCATTAGTACACTTAAACCTTCCAATGTCATAATAATGTTCGTCAATACGCTGCCTTAATTTTCATTCCATTTTACCAATATAATAAGCTGTGCAAACCAACCAAGGGGGGACAATCAAAAACATACTATGTAGCAACATATACTGATAGTCAACTAAAAAATAAGATAGCAACATTAGATTATTTAAGTCAGAACTCATGGGATTTTTTGATTAAGTGCAATCAATTAAATACTTGCTCACTGAATGAATTGATATTAGTTACAATGGATGTGAAGGATTTATATACATGTATCCCACATGAATTAGGCCTAGAATGGTTTAGTGAATTTTTTACAAGTGTATTGCATGTAGGCCAGGATAGAATTAACACACTAACCCAATTGATGGAATTGGTATTGGATAATAATTATATTTTTTATTAGGGCCACTATTTTAAGCAAATTAGTGGGGTAACTATGGCTCCCCAGTGGGCCCATTATATACCACCACAGTCATGGTGTACTGGGAAATGAAATGCTTGTTTAAATCAAAGTATATGGAATTTATAAAACTTTATACCCACATTTTGGATGATTTGTTTCTAGCATGGTGTGGTCCACAACAGTTATATGAATTTTTTTTATTTTTTTTGAATGACTCAACTGAATTTTTTTCCTTTTCTTATGCTGTAAAGGAAAATAGTATTACGTATTTGGATGTTTGCCTAACCAAGGATGTATTGGGGGCTATGTAAAATCTTCCATTCATAGGAAGAAAACGTATTCAAATAAGTTCTTCCATTTTTTCAGTAATCACCCTATTTATATTAAAAAGGCCATCATTAAAGGCCAAATGGTAAGGGCTGCCAGGATGATTACCTTGGATAATGATTTTTTGGATGAAATTAAGTTTATAGGAACTATATTTTTGAATAAAGATTATCCAAAAACGTTAGTAGATGCCATTTCAGGGGAAGTTATAAGGAAGAGATTATCAGGTATCTATAGCCCATTATTAAAGCAAGGAAATCACTGTGATGAAATAAATATGAATTTAGAAGGTGGTGGAACATCAGAATTAATTAATACGAATGGTTTAAATAAAATTAATAATATTGGTATAAATGGGCCAAAGGAAAAGAAGGATATATATTCATGTAATAGTTTTATTACAACTTCCATGGAAGATAGTGCTAATATAGTCAATATTATGAATAAAAATTGGGAAATTATCTCTATGGGCAAGGACATAAGTCATGTCGTCTGTATCCGTCAGAATATTGTATACAAAAGGGACACAAATTTGAAGGATTTGTGCAATTCCTTTACTAAAGGAGAAAAATGGCAATTTGGGAAAATGAAAAAATGTGGTATGAGCAATCAGTGTAGATATATTTTGGAATGTGACAATGTTGTACTAGGTAGTAAAAATGTTTCTATAAAAGGCAGCTTTAACTGTAATACAAGAGGGGTAGTTTATGCTGCTAAATGCTTGGTTTGCACAGCTTATTATATTGGTAAGATGGAACGAAAATTAAGGCAGCATTTTTACGAAAATTATTATGACATCGGAAAGGTTAAATGTACCAATGCCTTGTCACGACATATACAGGAAAATGATGGCCATAAATTTGGATTTGTAATCCTAGAACAGGTAAAAAATGATACAAGGGGTGGCCCTTGGAAAATATTATTAAAAAATAGAGAATATTGGTGGCATATTTATTTAAATACCACCCTATTACATGGTATTAATGATGTAGTAGCTTTATCTAGTGTTTTAAATCTTGAAAAGTTTTATAGATACAAAAATGTTATCTTATTATTATTGTATTATTATTATTGTAATAAATTATATGAGGAGGGGGATATGTACATATATGTGTTATATATGTTCTGTATGTTTAATATGCTTTATATTTTAGCTTCATTTTATGACTTATGATATGGTTATTTTATGTCCTTTTAGCTTTAAGGCAGTAATTAGATTATTGATTGATTGTCACTATAGGTGTATTTATTGAGTGCTTTTACTGTGATTACTTTGTCTGAAGAAGTTTGGAAAGTCTAACCGAAAGCACTTTCCATATTAATAAAGCCTTTCTGGAGTACTGTCCTAGTACTTTCTAGCATTTTTCTTGGATTGTTGGCTGAAGTTGGTACTAATAAATGTTCATATATCCTAGCATTAAATTCTCCAAAAGTTATCCCTATAAAAAATGCCTGACATAATAGACATTAATCAATATAAACCACAAATTTGGATTTGCAAGTGAATTTATTATTAAACTAGATAGTACACTAAAGAGGGAGAAAATAACTTGTACTGAATGGCTAGACAGAGTGACCGAGCTGGGAAAGATGTGCAGCAGGTAAGATTGATAAAGGATAGTGAGGGAAATGTACTCACAAGTGAGGAGAGTGTGTTGAGCAGATGGAAAGAGTACTTTCATGAGCTGATGAATGAAGAGAATGAGAGACAGAGAAGGTTGGATGATGTGGGGATAGTGAATCAGGAAGTGAAACAGATTAGCAAGGAGGAAGTATGGACAGCTATGAAGAGGATGAAGAATGAAAAGGCTGTTGGTTCAGATGACATACCAGTGGAAGCATGGAAGTGTTTTGGTACCTATTTTAAGAATAAGGGTAATGTGCAGAGCTCTAGCAACTACATAGGGATAAAACTGATCAGTCACAGCTTAAAGTTATAGGAATGAGTAGTGGAAGCTAGGTTAAGAATGGAGGTGATGATTAGTGATCAGCAGTATGGTTTCATGCCAAGAAAGAGCACTACAGATGCGATGTTTGCTCCGAGAGTGTTGATGGAGAAATTTAGAGTAGGTCAAAAGGAGTTGCATTGTGTCTTTGTGGACTTGGAGAAAGCATATGATAGGGTGCCTAGAGAGGAGTTGTGGTATTGTATGAGGAAGTCAGGAGTGGCAGAGAAGTATGTAAGAGTGGTACAGGATATGTACGAGGGTAGTGTCACAGTGGTGAGGTCTGCAGTGGGAGTGAAAGATGTGTTTAAGGTGGAGGTGGGATTACATCAAGGATCAGCTCTGAGCCCTTTCTTATTTGGAATGGTGATGGGCAGGTTGACAGACGAGATCAGACAGGAGGCCCCATGGATTATGATGTTTACAATTAACATTGTGATCTGTAGTGAGAGTAGGGATCAGGTTGAGGAGACCCTGGAGAGGTGGAGATATGCTCTAGAGAGAAGAGGAATGAAGGTCAGCAGGACTAAGATAGAATATGTATGTGTGTATGAGAGGGAGGATAGAGGAATGGTGAGCATGCAGGGAGTATAGATGGCAAAGGTGGATGAGTTTAAGTACTTGAGATCAACAGTTCAGAGTAATGGTGAGTGTGGAAGAGAGGTGAAGAAGAGAGTACAGGCAGGGTGGAATGGGCGGGGAAGAGTGTCAGGAGTGATTTGTGACAGATGGGTACCAGTAAGAGTGAAAGGGAAGGTCTACAAGAGGGTAGTGAGACCAGCTATATTGTATGGACTGGAGACGGTGGCATTGACAAAAAGGCAGAATTAGAGCTGGAAGTGGCAGAGTTAAAGATGTTAAAATTTGCACTGGATGTGACAAGGATGGACAGGATTAGGAATCAGTATATTAGAGGGTCAGCTCAGGTTGGACAGTTTGGAGACAAATTCAGAGAGGCAAGATTGTGTTTGTTTGGACATGTGCTGAGAAGGGATGCTGGGCATATTGGTAAAAGGATGCTAAGGATGGAGCTGCCAGGTAAGAGGAAAAGAGGAAGGCCTAAGATAAGGTTTATGGATGTGGTGAGAGAGGACATGCAGGTGGCTGATGTGGCAGAGCAATATGCAAAGGACAGGAAGAAATTAAAACAGATGATCCACTGTGGTGACCCCTAATGCGAACAGCCAAAGGAGAAGAAGAAGAAGTAAAATTCCTACTTTTAATAAAAACTCTAGTGCCATCCATAACAAACCTACAATAATAATGACTGACAAACATTCCCTCTTTTGAAGTATCTATTTTGTAATCTTTATTAGAAAACAAATCCTTAAGATTCTCACCTTTCTACTTACAAACATGGGAGTATCCTCAATTAACCCTTTTAAATTCAGGAAATTCCTAATGAATCTCCAATTATTCATGACTAATTCTTTGATCTTTCTTTCATCTATAGAATTACTCAAAAAGCAAGGTGTAGCAAAATCTTTATTGGGCTGCCCTGCAACCAAATCACAATTTTCTCCATTATTCAAACTAATAGGTTTAAATTGCACTTCTCTTTTGATTTTATACTTCATTGAACAATTTATCTGTTAGTGGCTTAGGGTACCCCCTTACCTCAAACTTCTGCTGTAATAAATAACATTCATTAATAAAATTATCATATTCATGAGTTAACTTACTTGCCTGATGAATTGAACCTTTACTATATTTTCTTTTAATTTAGTAGTATGCATGATTGAAAGTGTAAATAAACATTGCTTTGAACAATTTGTATGCATTATAACATGTACTATGCCTTCTACTGCATTTGTATAAACTGTAACATGCAGCAAATTAATAGTTTGAAAATCCACTATAAAAGTAAATTTTAAATAAGTTGAGATAAAAAAAAATATTTAACTCTAAATAATCCCCTTTTGTAAAATGAATACATCATCAATAATACTCTTACATAACATCATATATTTGAAATACTTGGATTTATATGTATATTGTTATTCCAATCCAGTCTTAAACAAATTAGCATAACTGGGAGCCATTGCAGCTCCCATCGCTACATCATTTACTTGCTGAAAATTTTTTGTCAAATTCAAAAAAGTTGTATGACAAAATAATATCCAGTATTTCAGTGAATAACCTCAACTGTTGTACAGAAAACATATTAGAGAGCTATTTTATCATTTTGAGGGATACATGCACACTATTTTTAGATTCTTTAGGAGACATAAAACAAAGAGAATCCCTGCAAATTACTGGAACTATATCCTGAAACTGAAAATATATTTGAATTCCACTTGTCCATCCTAATTTACAAAAAATAGAAAATGCTTTCTTCAAACACAGGAGTGCACAAGTCCTGAAAAACAGAAATAGTTTCATGTTTATTGGAAATTATTATTTGTAAGAGCTTTGTACAGGACCACATCTCTCTTGGCCATAAAGCAAAAACTAGCTTAATACTTCAACACTGTGGACCCAGTCAGTGAACATTGCCCAAATTTTAGAATTTGCACTCTAGAGCCATTCACATTTTAAAGAATTCTGCAAACTATGAAGGATCATAATGCCCAGGACCCAGTACTATTGGCACATTATAGTCTCTAGACCACATTTCTAGCTTTAATGTTTTAATGTCCTGTAAAGAGTTGGACTGCTAAGGCTTTGAATTAATTTTTGAACATGACAAGATTTTTCAAACTGCTTTGCTTTGATATTTGGATGTAATTATTTTTTTCTTCATAGGTGGCTAGTTGTAAACTTTTGATTTCATTAGTAATGTGCATTTAGTTTTATTTTAATTTATTTGCTTAGTCATTGTTTTATTTATTTATTTATTCTTGATAGAGCTACTCACTTGGTCTAGTTTGGCTTTTATGGAAAATCCCCAAGAGGGGATAACTTAAATAGAAGGAGACTCAGTTTAACTAGAAGAGGGAATAATGTTTGGCTGAGTAGGGAAAAGAGAATTAGAAAGAGGTTCATCGTTTCCTAAGAAGGATCCCAAAATCTGCTTGTTAGACCATTGCAGACCATGCAGTTTAGTTCAGGCAAATTAGAGGTAAAATTGGTGTCAAAGCTCATATTTTTTAAAAGCTAAACATTGCTAGTAATATATTTGTCTCAAAGTCAGATATTGCTGAAAATGTTAGCCACTATTTTTCTTAGAGTTGAGATAAGCATAGTGCCCTTAATCTATAGATAAAGCCGCAACTCTGTATTTTTTAATTCTACGTCTCCATCCCCAGTGGGATTTATCCAATGGCTTCACTTCCTGGGCCCTATAAATCAATTCATTCCTGTCTGCAGTAGCCCTATCAGTCTGTTCTTTCTCCAGCAAAGTAAGAGTTGGATATTGTGAAGTAGGACAGATGCTGGTCTTGAGGAAATCCCTATCTATCCCTTGATGGCTTACAGGTTCATAATATCTGCCTGATTAAAGGAAGGCATGCATTCTCCCATGTGCCAGCTCCCTGATTCAAGGATATATGTTCAAGTAATATCACACTGTCAGCCTGGTCATCTGCAAAAGATGGCAAATATCTGCCAGTAGGCATTGCAGTTCTGGCAGACCAATCCAATTCCTTCCTCCTGAGATTACTGAGCTGGCATCAGCTGCAAAAAAAAAAGCTATTCTCTTCCACCCTGTCACTCTAATGCCCATGTAAGTAGTTAAACATGAGTTCTTAGGGTCATAGTCACAGCTTCACCCCTCAGTGCCACACGGGTTCAGGATACTTCAACGTTGTCTGTTGGACTATTTACAGTCCATGCATGGAGCAGACAATAATTGCCAAAAGAAACTCCCTCATGAAAGATAAGGCCACTGGAGAAACAGCAGTGGTATAGTCCAGACCTCAAAACTGGAAAAGTGTTTTATCCTCTATTTAGTGTGATGCAGCAACCTTGAGATGCAGTTTTGGGGTGAGAATGCTGTTTATTATTTTAGATAGTTACATTTGACAGCAATATAGTGTATAGCGTTTAGTAGCATACTTTTTCATATTAGAAGGAATATAAATAAAAACTGATAGTTTAATAAGCAAATGTATTAAAGATGTTTAAAAAAGACATTTTATGAAGATACAGCATTTGCTCCTTTCCAAAGGTAAGACATTATGCTCACCTTTCCCCTCTTGGAAGGTTTCCCTCAGCTGTGTTTGTAACTTTTCTCAGTTATTTGACAGTCTCCTCTGTCTGCAATGTTGATGAAATTAGTGTCTTTAATGTTATTTGAAATATTGTGCTGCACACTGGTGTAGCTAAGGTAGGGAGAATGGGGCAAAATGTTAGGGGGCATGATCTTCAGAAGCCGATCATTTGTCAGTTCATTACTGACTTCTGAATGTCAGTATTTCTGGTCAGAGAATGTTTATCTTTTGACTGCAACTTAAAGTTGGGGGGGGTCCCAGGATGCCAGAATAACTAGCTAATCCTCTGGTATTTTTTTATATATATCTGTATCTATCTATATATCTATATATATATATATATATATATATATATATATATATATATATATATGGATTCACTTCATAACACTGAAACTTCATAATACTGAAAATGACAAAACTTCATAATACTGAAAACTCAAAATACTGAAACTCAAAATACTGAAAACACATATTAAAACAACATAAATCATAGCAATTTCTACCAAATATGTATGGGGGGCCACCCCTGCACCCGCACGGGGGCCCACACCCTGCTAATTATATATATCTACTCAAGATTGCACTTAACTACACTATGTACAATCTTGGAGTTGATATATTTAATTAGGGTGCAGGGGCTTGTTATGTTGTTTAAGCAGAGTTTCGCATATGTGTTTTCAGTATTTTGAGTATTCAGTATTTTGAGCTTTCAGTATTTTGGTTCATTTTGAGTTTCAGTATTTTGATATTTCAATGTTATGAAGTGAATCCATATATATATATATATATATATATATATATATATATATATATATATATATATAGGTAGACACACACACACACACACACACACACACACACACACACATAAACATATACACTTGCAATTCAGGCACAGGCAATAATGCCCTTCTAGCCTGCCAATATACCAAAACAGTCATTTCCATAACAAGTAACCAAGATTCCAAGATGTTCTTTTTTTTTAAGCATCTCTTTATTGACTTTTCTTAAATGGCATTTCAATTGAGTTCAAAGCCAAGAGCAAACATACACAGGAAAACAAATATTGTTAGATAACAATGTTTAGTACAATGAAATGTAACAGAGTGACAGGATGGTGTTATCACCTATGTTTAGCCAAAAAGTGAGGAAAAATATTAAATCATTCAATAAACTATATACATATATACATATATACATATGTACTGCTTGCCATTAAAACACCACCAGTATGATGACACTGTAGGTGTACTTGGTATGTAATGATTCTTATTGGGAAGTATCAAATTAGTCTGGATTCTAGCAAGTAGCCCAACATTGTATTGGTTATAAGTGTATAATGGAGAGAGAGAGATGTGAGGGACAGAATGTAGAGAAAAAATACAATTTTATTCCTCACCAAATAGACATTGGTAAGAGTCAGTGGTTATTATCTCAGTATATGATCCATTAGTAAGTTCCAAAATTCAACAAAATGTGTGTTTCGTTTTTGAGTATGCATTAACAATCTGTGTGCTGTTGTGTACCTAATAGCTATTTGTCTGAATCCATTCCAAGACATCTGAGTTCTGTCTTTCCAGTTCAGTGTAATATATTTTATAAGTGTGAATAGTGTTATTGATATTCTTTCTTGTTGTTTCTTTAGCTTCACAGGAGGAACATGTAATAGGGCATATTTCCAGGATAATGTATATTTCTCATAGCCCATTTGCTTAATCTGACTTTAAGTGAACACCAGAGTTTGTATGAGCATTTACAGCTCCAGAATATATGAAGTAGATCAGCATCCTGGCTATCACAATGTGGACATAAGGGGAATGAAGTAGGTTTAACTTTGTTTATTAGTGTTGGGATAAGGTACACATTATTAAGTATCATGAACTGTGTGTAGCTATGTTTTCTGAAGGGAATATATTTATTTGTCATTTGGATCGATTGAGTCATTTGGTCATTAGAAATTAGTGGATCCATGCCACGCCAGTATTTTGAGAATAGTATCTCTTCTTGGTACCTTATTGACATAATGAGTTTTTTGAGCTGGATATCATTTTCTTTCTCAGTGTTAATAGAGACCAGAGTGTTTTGACTAAACCTAAGTCTCTTTGTGTGGTTGTAAGGTTATTTAGTATACTGGCACACCTATCTCTGATTTGTCTTAGCATAATTAGGTATAGTTTAGGTAAGTTCAGATTTGTTCTCAGCTCTATGAGGGATTGATTTCTATAAGAATAAAGGTCTAGCACTGTCAGCTCCCTAAACAAGGGGTATGGTTTTAAGTCTAACATTTTATCATTAATCTTAAGATTAGGATTCATATGTAGAGACTGAATTATAATAAAGGCATTATAGAAATTCAAGGAGTTAATAACTTTTTGCCATGCCTTAATTTTGTCTCCAGTTGTTTTATGTAACTTCATGCTCTTCAAACTATTTTGTCCAAGAATGGGAGAGCCTGGGGATTTATATTTAATGATTTAACATAGTTATAACATAGAGTTGTCCAAGTAGGAGACCATATTTTCTTGCTTGGATTATATTCAGATATTGCCAGGACTCTGTTGACTCTTATTATGTGATAGTATAGTTTAAAGTCTGGGAGTGCTAAGCCTCCTTTTTCTTTAGGAAGAATCAGTTTTTATATGCAACTCTGACTGATTTAGGATACCATATAAATGTGGAAAGAAAGGAGTGCAATTTATGGAAGAAGTTAGTTTGTATTGGTATGTCAGTAGCATTGAATAAGTATAACATTCTGGGTAGGATGTTCATTTTGATAATGGCAACCCTGGCTAATACGGATAATTGAAGTTTTTCCCCATCTATGGAGGTCATGTTGTATTTTCGACCATATGTTTATTACATTGCTTTGATACACCATTGATGAGTCTTGATGAAAAGTAATTCCGAGGTATTTCTTAGTGTGTTTAAATTTAATTTCTATGAGCAGAGGGTATATTGTTAGTTTGGAGGATAGATTGGTAGGAAATATTAGTGATTTTTCTAGGTTTATTTTATAATTAGAGAATTTTGAGTAGACGCTTACAGAGGTTAAGATTTTCTCGATATCAGAGCTCAGTATTGTAAAATATAGGTTCAGGTCATCTGTGAAGGCTGTAAAAGGAATCTTTGTATTATATAAATTTGGTATTTGTTGGTAGGTTTTTGTGTAATAAGTAGAAATAGTGATTCAGTATACAAAATGACGAGATATGGTGATGGGGACATCCTTATCTAGTTCCATTTTTTTTATATCTATTTAATAGAGAATATGTTATTAACCTGTAGTATAGTATGTGCTTTGGAGTATAATACTTTAATGAATGTTATAAATTCTGGGGGAACGTTGAAGTATGGTAGTATTGAAAATAAGAATTTTTGATTGATTCTGTCGAAAGCCTTAGATGCATCTATTATCAGAGCAAAGAATGGGGAGTTTTTCTGACTAGACAAGGTAATCATAGCATCTGATGTTATGGTGTCATCACTGGCTTGTTTTTGTTGTATAAAACCAGACTGATAGGGTGAAATGATGCTAGTTATCACAGTTTTTAATCTATTGGTAAAGATGGAGGCAAATATATTTATGTGCACATTGATTAAAGATATGGGTCTACAGATTCCCAGGTTTTTATGATCAGCTTTGTCTTTAAGAACAAATATTGTTTTTGAAGCATTTAGATGCTGATCAGTAATATTATTAATTATAAGGTAGTTTAAAAGATTAAGAATATTTTACAGGTTGTTAGAATAAAAGCTTTATAAAATTCCGCTGTGAATCAGTCTAGTCCTGGAGATTTATTTGACTTAAGATTCTTGATAACTTAATTACTTCTTGGAGTGTGATGGGAGATGAGAGATGCCCTCTCTGATCTTGTGAGAGTGGTGGAAAATTTTGCTGTTTCAAGAATATTTCCATTTCTTGATTTAATATAGTGTTGGATTGTTCTGTGTATGCATGCGAGTACAATTCCTCAAACAGTTGGACCTTGTCCTGATTCGAGCTGTAATGTTTATCTTTGTATATAATTTGTAAAGGTTTTCTTTGATTTATTAGGTTGGTTAGGAATCTGGATTGCATTTGTGCACATTCAGCATAGTTAGATATTGTTTTTATTTCTTGAAAAGAGAGATTATTAGCATTTAAAAGGTATAATTCTTTCTGATGCAGAGCTATTTGTTTTTCTATTTCTTGGTCATAATTTGCTTGTAATTTAATTTCAAGTTTAGTAATTTTGTTTTTGAGTGATGTCTCCTAAGCTGCACGTTTTTCTTATAGTATGTTGCTTTACTGATCATTATTCCTCTAATTACAGCCCTCACAGAGGCCCATTGGATATCAAAGGGCATTTGGGAAGAGTCTGATTGTGTAAGAAGGTCTTTTAAGTATAGTTTCTACTTCTTGAATTATTTCCTCTTTAGTTAACAGATTTGGATTTAAGGTCCAGTTAAACTGATTGGTGTTGTCGCCTGTCTTTACAAACCAGCTAATAGTGAGTGTAATTTTGGAATGATCCAAGAGGTTCTTAAAAATATCTAAACTAGTGCTTGCGTAATATAATTTGGTTTCTGTTCCATGCATCAGCTACTCTCTCAGCGAAACATTTAGTATATCTCTCATTCTTATTTAATCTCCTACAGAGACTGTCTGCTGATTCTCTCTTACTCTTTCATAACCCCAAACATTCCCGGAAGTGGTTGTTTCTAAATGCCCTATATACCAGAATAAGGTCTCCTCTTAAACAGTTACTGTATATGAGACACTGTATATGTTCAGGTATTTTAATCTTTCATGATAGCATTAAATTTCAGATAATCATCATAATACGTGGATAAATAATAGATTAAGGACACTGAGATAACCTTGTACAAAGCAAAGTAATTCAGAATGTAGTCACTGACCAACTGTATCAGTTCTGCCAGTTACACAAAAATGCTGGATGTGATGCATGAATGCATGGAATAGCTTCTGGTCAGTATTACTTGCCTTTTTACCTCATTTTAATAGTAAATGACCAGGGGTGGAAAAATATATAAATCACAATACATTTTTTCCTACAAGGCAGTTGCACAATAAATGAAAAAATGAAACTGGATGCTTTCAGATAAGCTATATGAAATTTCATGACTGAACTCCATGCTTTCCCCCTATGAAGACCCAGTAGTCTGTTTGACACATACTGTACCTAGATGCCTTTGGTGACACATTTAGTTCTGGTTCTCAAAATCTGAGACTAGATGACTGATCATGTTTCATTATTACAATTCAGCTTAACAAGTGAGTTCTGCTGGGAGCTTGACTTAATACAGAAGAACAGACAGATATAGCAGTTGAAGTCTGACTATCTCATGCTGCCAAAACGGAGTGCAGTTCAGCACATAAAGGGGGATCTAGAGGCTTTTCTCCTCAGCATTCCTTTAGGTCCTATGCTAATGGGGGTCTGTTGTGATTCCTTGAAGTTATATTAAAAACGTGATGTCAAACTGCTATGCTTATTCTGCAAAAGGATTAGAGGGAAGGGGATTCAGAGATTAGAAGACAAAGTGCAGGGACTTAGACAGAGATGTTGCAGAATGCACTTTAGAGGTAAAACTTCAAAATTCCATTATAACCAAGTCTAATAAAGAGCTAGTTTTGCTGAAAACTTAAGGCTTCATTATACTTAGGGTAGCAAATTTATTTATGGCTGATGGAAAACAAGCTGTAAAGGCTTTTGATAACAAGACTGAAGCAAATAGAGGCTTTTAAATGACTGAAACTGCTGCCAACATGGGTAGCTAGTCTAGAAAGTGCTAGTAATTTTTTTTTTAATTTTTGTCAGTGATTGTATATGAAATATAAAACACCTGACTACTCTTAGAAACTGCTCCAGTCTTTTTTCTTAAAGCATGTCCTTCTATGATGGATATCTGACTGTGGGGGAGGGAAACACAGGTGGTTAGACATGTGGCAAAGAGAAAGCATTGGGTCCACATGGCCTGAGCAGTGAGATATATCAGGTATTCAAGAACTCATTTCTTTTCTTGTATGTCCCTGTATCTAAGAGCTCTTGAGTGTGGGTGATTCCTCAGTTCAGAAGCATCTACTTCTATAATTGTCTTACGCAATCCAAAGATAAGTCAAAAGCAGTTAATTATAAACCAGTCTTGTACTCCTATACATGTGGATGCCATCTTATCCACAACATTGCAGCAGTTGCTTCTGAAGTTTAATGAGCTCATTTCATGCTGTGTTTATTTATTGTCACTTAAGCACAGATTACATAAGCATGTTTATCATATGATGCAACTTTTGAACTTTATATGTTGCCCTGTGGTGGCAGTTTTAGTAGACTGGGAAAATGTAATTGATTATATTGTCTAGTTTACCTCTGGAAAATAATGGTTTAGTATGGCTTCACCACTAAGTATATTAAAGTGGTACAGGTTGTCTATCACCACTTCTTGACTAGAGTTTTAATCAGACTTTCAAGTCCTTGACCTATCAGAATGGGCATGCCATGATTGTCCTGTATTCCCTGCACTAATCTTCTTATCTGCTCAAAGACATTTACTGGTTTCAAGGCTGTTAATGTGGAGCTTTAGGGATGCATCGCTCAAGTACCTGGAGACATGCAGAATTTGGGGGATTAATTCTGAAAAGGATAAAACAAAATTGTTAGCTGTCATTGAGGCTGTCTGTCCTCTACAAGATGAAAACCTATCTGCCTGTTTCAAACTGAGGAGGGAGTTCACTTCATATGCTCATATTATGCGTATTTCCATTCCCAAGATGATACTTGTTAAGATTTTGAAGGATTATGGCAACTTGTACATGTATTTTATGATTTCTGCGACAAAATGCAACTGTAAAAAAGTGACATATTCTGCAATCAAAATGCTTTCAACTTTTAGGTTTTTCCTATAATACAGGGCATTATATCCCCTCTGAATCATAAATGGTGGAACAGGTTTATGACTCTGATGACTTCCTTTATAGGGAGTGGTAAATTCCAGAGGTTTTATTTAAGTATCTAGTTAGGAACAGACAATGTGAGGGACTGGATTTCCCTGAAGTCAGCATATATGCTGCTTCTCTCACAATATGCTGACTCTACTTATATCAAAGAAGGCCGACCACTATGATAACAGATAAAGGCAGATTATTAGACAGACTCCCCCATTTGGGTACCAACTGATTCAATAATAAGATATCTGCATTGCTTAGCCCTTTCTGTACCATACTTGTCATGCATACTGCTTTGCAGCAGTTATTAATCCTGCTGGGAAACTAGCATGAGTGGGAAACTTACATTCCATTGTGGGTCCTCCTACAATTTGTTAAAGGTAATGCTCCTATTGATTAGACTATCTGGGTTTCCAAGGACATCAGGTGGCTTAGAGATATAATGGTAATATTCAGGTGGGGATGCAAAGAGATATTAAGTTCATAGTTGTAGGTTCATAGGTAAGTACTAGGCTAGCTATCCTTATGGGCCATTTTAAACCATGCAATTTCACTTTTTGTGTTCAAAATAATTGTGACAAGTGATGGTCCCACCACTGCTAACCTATATGTGATGTTTGATAGTACCACCACTGCCAATCAATATGTGACATCTCCAAAATGAGCCAGTAATCAAGGAGACTGAATTCTCACCACTGACACTGGAGAGGGATGTGCACTTGGAATACAAATGGAAACACTCAGTATTTCCAGATGCAGACCTTTCTGCATCAAGCACAGTTTCCCTTAAGATCACACAGGGAATACACTCAGCCCAGGGTCTATATTTTTTATATCTGTCTCCCTCCAGGTCCCCAATAAGACTCCACACTGGTGCAGCTGTAGCATTAGGTCCTCAGCTGAGTGTCCAAGCCAAGTCCTCCATCATCCTCTGTAAACCTAGTGCTTCATGTCACAGCCCAAGTAGCCAACACAGATACACATGCACAGAAAGATTTGATTTTTCACACACACACACACACACACACACACACACACACATATATATATATATATATATATATATATATATATATATATATATACACACACACTTGGGAAAGGCTGGCAGAGATTTAACTGCTGTGCCCCCTTCTGCCAAAGTATAAGGTAGTTATCACTGTCACCAGACACTTTAAGGCCCTTAACAAAGGGTGTCCAATTATACTGTGTAATATTAATACTAATACAAATGGTAGTAGTTGACCAAGATGGCTAGATCTTCTGGAGTGGTGCCCACAGTGTCAGCAAATAAATATAAGGACTCTCGAAGGTTAAGTACTTTGTACAAGGACCATCCACAATAAAACTTTTAAGTGTATTTAATGATAAATAATAAAGAGCATGAAAATACTGAATATATATTCACAGTAAACCACACAGTTCAAATTATAGGAAATATTGAAAATAACATTGATGGACAGACTGAGACAAATAAAGAAAAACAGTATCTAAATTAAACTTCACTATATTTTCCTGACTGAATCTAAAGAAATTATTGTTCCTTAATAATTGGACAAGGCAAGATGAAATACATGGCCAGTGTTTCTAGTCAGATTCCCAGACAGAATACTCCCTCCTCAGAGATTACTCCATGTAAAATATAATATCTGACATAGCTTGCAGAATGACCTCAACTGGTCACCTGCCTCTAGGTTCTCACAGTAACCCCCTCTGAAGCTAGGACAGAAATTTAGCATAGATGGCTAGAATACACATCTTAAATGTTTATGGCCCTGCTTGGGGCTTCCCCTCTTTTTATTGAGCTAATGAACAAAGACTTCTTCCAGACCTAATGTCTCTGATCCTATTCAGCACTGTGCAGTGTCATTTAATGCTTTAGCAGTTCATTTACATTTCCCTTATTTTTCTTAAAATAAGCCAGCTGGTTAACCCCTGCTGTCCCCATATTCTCTATTAAAACATATACATTTATTTCACTCACAATAGTACATATACATTTCTTTTCATTCCAGCAGGGTGCACTGTTGATACATTTTAACACAAGAAAACCTCACAAATACATTTTCAGCACAAGCATCTGTACAAATCAGTTTGATATACAAATGCAATATAATTATCTACAAAATTCCAGCTAGCTGTGTTGGCACAAGTCATACATCTACTGCCCTACTTCTCCTGGCATAACTGGCAGTACTTCCTATCATCACAATAATCTTTCCCATTTGGTTATAAATTGACCTTACCCATTCCATTGTCAATAAATATACATTACACATAATAAGAATAACTGAGATCATACCACAGATAATTTGATGGGACCCATGCATAGGATAAAGTATTTAGGAGGTCACTCTGCCCATTGGTATTTCAGGGGGCAGTCCTGAGATAAATTTGCTGTTTGCCATACGTAGACCTAAGGTATCCTTGAATATATGGATGAATTTTGTTTTATGTGGAAGGTCATTCTCTTTCACAGCAGTGGTATCCTCTGTGAGATATATGGTCTTTGAATACCTAGGTAAAATGTGGTGCTTTATCAAAATCATATTTTTGCATTAACTTCAGATCAGGTATTCAGTGCTGAAGTTACTACTATGGGATATGATTGTCCTAGATAAGACCCAGATAAGATGCATTTTATGGCTAAACTTCAACTTGATGTGTTAGACTTTAGGTTCCTGGTCAAATGCAGGGCAAGCAGACATGGGATCTGCAAACAAGGTTCAACAGCAGATGATCCATCTAGGATGTTACAAGACTGATAAATATATGTTCCTGACTATGTTCCCTCAAGTACCACTCTAAGAGGTTTTTATTTTTATATCTATTGGGGTGAGAGATTTGTACTGATGGCTATAGTGAAGGGTTTAAAAAGATGGGTAAAGGGCGATGGGATTCTTGTGGATGTCTACAAACAAGGGTTTAAAAAGAAGAGCACATACAGGAGTTAGGAAGATGACATTTTTCAAGCAGATATTAAGCCTTGTTTCTTGGATGGAACATATACTGCTCCAGGTGGTAAGGGAAAAAGTCACTGAGATTATTTCTGGGATATTGTTGCATTCTGTTCCTTCATAATCTAAACTTTGGTTTACCCTGGCCACCCAGATTTTACATGTTATAAAAATGGTCAGCCAGCACTTCAACTTTCTTCTTTACAAAAGCATGTTCTCAAGCTGAATACTTTGGGGAAGTTACTAGCTACCCTTTGTAGTGGAATACTGATGGTGCTGTCCCCTCATGAAGCTGAATACTCCATAGAAGCTAGTAGCTACCCTTTGTTTTAGAGTACTGATTGGGTTTACCCCTCATGAGATGGAGTAGCACTTGCTAGGTACAAATGAATATTTGAGTATATCTCCATTAATACATGACATTTGGCTAATGCACACTTTGCTTATTTTCTACAAAGCCTATGTAAATATTATCTGCTATGTGAATCCGATTTTGTAGTTTATGTATGATGCTACAATGTAGTATGAATGTTTTTCCACTATTTGTTCATAGGTTCATAGGTTCATACTAGGCTATCTGCCCTGGGGCATTTATAAATCTAGCCCGATTGTGTTTGGCTTATGCCACCCCTTGATTTGAGTATACTGTGCCCTTTTTAAAGTTTAGTTTACTGTGCCTCTGTCTAATAGTGACAAGGAAGTAATCCCCGGGTCAAACCTACCATCCCCCATCCACTCATCAAGATTCTTCTTGAAGAGAGTCAGTGAGGTGCTCTGCCTAACATGAATTGGAATTCTATTCCAGAGCGAAGGGAGCCTCTGGGTTATGAATCTGTCCCTCCAGCATGTTCTATTTATTTCTGTGCTGAGGTTCAAGTCCCTCGAGCACGTGGCTCTAAGGGATTTAGATTTACTGAGGTGGAGCATGTCCATTAATTCTGGGTTGGACATAGCTTTATATGTCAGGCATAGATCGCCTCGAAGTAGGCGGTATGCAACTGAGTAGAGCTGGAGTTTTTTTAACCAAGCAGCATATGGCATCTGTTTGAGTCCCTTGATCCTCCTGGTGAGGTACTTATGGGGTCTTTCTAATTGCTGCAGGTGTCAGGTAAGGTACATCCCAAAGGGGGCATTGTATTCTATGATGGGCCTGATGAGAGATGAATAAAGGGGCACAATTACCTCTCTTGATGTAGATGTGAATCCTTTCATGATGAGGTGGGTTATGTAGAAGGTCTTTCTAACCACTTTGGCAATGTGGTTGTCAAAGGAGAGATTGCTATCAACTTGGGTCCCCAGATCCCTAATTACTTTCTCTGTACTTAATGGGTTACCACCTATGTGGTAATTTGTGGGCACATTGTTTTTGCCAAAAGGTATGACTATACACTTTTTGGCATTTAGCTTTAGACCATGGCTCTAGCACCAGTTATCCGTCTCTGCGAGACCTTTTTGAAGGATGTTTGTGTCAGCTGGAGAGTCGATTATGGCACCCAGTTTGCAGTCATCTGCGAACTTGGTGAGCCATAGTCCTCCCACATTGGCCTGTACCTCATAAAAGTAAATACCGAACAAGAGAGGTCCCAGGACAGAACCTTGTGGGATGCCACTTGTGACCGATTTCGAGTCTGACATGGCTCCAGCAACTCTGACTCTGTGGGTTCTGTCTTTGAACCAGTTTGTGACCCATCTTGTGACATAAGGGTTTATATTTAGGCTGGCTAGCTTATCTATGATGTCCGAGTGGGGTATTGTGTCAAATGCCTTTGCGAGGTCCAGATAGGCTGTGTGGACTACCTTCCCTTCATCTATGGCCTTGGTGACTGTTTCGAAGAAGTCAACCAGGTTCAAAAGGCAGGATCTGCCCTTGACAAAGCCAAATAGGGTAGGATCTAGTGTTTGTAGGTCCCCAATGTCTTTGTTTATGAGTTCCATGATGATCCTCTCCATAGCCTTGCAGACTAGGCTAGTTAGGCTTATGGGGCGATAGTTTCCAGGGTCCGTAGAGGCACCACCTTTGTGGAGTGGGACCACTGTTGCTGTACGCCATTCTTTGGGCACATATCCTGTAGCGAGGTTGAGATTGTACAGCAGTTTTACTTGAGGGATTAGTTCTTCTTGGAGTTCATGTAGGACGCAACCCGGGATGCCATCTGGTCCCATGGAAGCAGTGTTTTTTGCTTTGGAGAGGGCGGCCTTCACCTGAGCATCAGAGATGTTTGGGAGGCTGCACTCTGCTGGGATAGATACTTGCTCTTTTGGGGGGGAGGGGGTGGAGACATTTGCACTGAACCTGTCTGCCAGGATATTGGCGATGTCTGTGGGTTCAGTGTATTTTTTGTTGTTTAGAATCAACTCAGAACAAGTCTGGGAGTTGCATCCCAGGTTCCTAACATAACTGAAAAAAGCTTTATGATTGTCTTTAGTGTCCTGTGCAATTTTTCGCTCAAAGCTGGCCTTGGAGGATTTTATGAGGGATCATAATTTTTTGCTAGTACTGATCAGAGATGCCTTCCCTTTTAGGGATTTTGCTCTATCATGTAGTAGCTTCCTCCTTCTGTTGTACAGTTTATTTATGGCTGGGGTCCACCAGACTGGACGCCTGCCTTTGAATGATTGGGTTTTGATTTTGTTTGGGATAGCATGATCCATGCATTCCTGGAGATGTCCGTAGAATGCGTTTATATAGGCTTCTGCAGTTTGGGCCATAGTTTCCACTGGCCCTGGGGCCTTGAAGGATTCCACTTCAGTTTTGAGAAGTGTGAAGTTCGCTTTTGAGAAGTTTTTCACTGTGGTTTTCTGGGCTGGGGGTGGGGTCAGGATGTGGATATCCAGTGAAATTAATTTATGGTCTGATCTTACCAATGAGGGATATACTTCTGGTATGGAGCATAGAGTCCCCATGTTGGTAATGATCAGGTCTAGTATGTTTTCCCCTCTTGTGGGAGTGATGACTAGTTGTTCCATAGCTTTTGAGTTTATAAATTCCAGGAACCTTTGGGCTAAGGTGCTGGGGCTTGAGTAATGCTCCCAGTCTATGTTTGGGTAGTTGAAGTCACCCAATATAATGGTGTTTGGAGAGATCTTCATGTTCTCCAATGTTTTCAGGAAAGCCGAGTGGGATTCCTGACTTTGAGAGGGTGGTCTGTAGGATGCTATAAACTGAAAAGCAGTCTTGCCCACTGTCAGTTGCAAATGGATGGTCTCCGATACTTCGTGCAATGCCACTAACCTGGAGGTTTGGATATCCTTGATAAATATGGAAACTCCCCCTCCTTTTGTGGTTCGGTCCGGGTTTTGGGGCAGAAAAGCATGATATGAGGTATAACCTGGTAGTGCTGGGGTGCTCTCTGGAGCCTTGAACCAGGTTTCTGTCACTGCACAGATATCAATGTTCTCCATACTGAGGAGAGCTTTGAGTGTGTGCATCTTGAGGTTAAGACTTCTGGCGTTTAGCAGCATTACCCTTAGTTTCTTGTTCCTTGTGCTGTCTATGGAGGTGGATTTGACTTTTGAGCCTTGCCTAAAAAAGGCACTATGGGGGTGGCAAGAGCCTTTGCCAATATCCGAAAGCCCAGGGGTGACAGGTGCAAGCCATTCCTAGCGAAGCAACGTGGCTTGTCGAGCATGTCATCCCAGGCTGATAGACACTGGATCCCCTTTGAATGACACCAAAATTTTAGCCAATTGTTAAAATCGATCATTTTGTCTTTATACTGTGGCATCATTCTAGGTGAGGGTAAGATGCTGCTCAAGGTCAGGGTCATACCGGCCTGGGCTACATGATCAGAGAGCTCCTCTATGTCTCTTTTCATGTAGTCGAGGGAGGTACATCTCAGGTCATTCACGCCAGCATCTACAATGACTGAGTCATATTTTTATTTGCTTTGGAGTGACCTGAGTGCTTGCATTATGTGGCGGATCCTAGCGCCCGACAGGCAGCTCACTGTGACCTTCTCTTTATTCAGCCTGGTGAGCGGGACGTCAGTGTCTCTGACAATAGAGTCACCTATTACAAGAGTATCAGGTGTGTTATTCAGCCTTAAGGGCTGTGACTGCTTGGCACACTAACTTTGTGTGCTATGTGTTGTACGTATTTTGTTTTGGGGTAGCGTTTGCTTGGATGTCTGCTTTGGAGGTCTCTGTTGCTTAGGTAGATTTTTATTTAGAGCCTCCGAGTATTTTTTGTGTTTTTATGTGTTTGATTTGCTGTTGTGGTGGGACTATGTGATACTGGAATTGTGTTGTGTGAGGTTACCTTCTCCTCCTGACTGGTTACACCAGTTTTGAGATGAGAGAGCTCAGCCTCCAGTTTGGCTATATGGTTGCATCTCTCACATATATTTGAACCTGTTTGGAGGAGGAGAGGGTTGTCCGTGTACATGAGACAGTTGTAACATTGCCTCAAAATTCCCAGATTCACCAGCTGGACTGGAGAGGAAACCATTGACTGACCTTTGCAGACATGCTAGAGTAATATAGGGAACTGAATTAAAATGGACCAATAGGGGCAAGGTAATCATAGAGAGTATAAGAGTAAGTAGTGCTTATGGTTTATTAGTGCTCACTTGTAAGATTACTTATTTGAACCAGTGAGGGGCCTTAGAATGAGAATATGGTGTTTAATTTGAGAGATAGAGCAGTTCTAAGGAAAAAGTGAAGAGCAGACTTTGTGGAGCCAGGAATAGTTTAAACCCAATTAGGTGGCGCAGCCCGATGTTGCGCTATGCGCAAAAACGCGCAAAACCGCGCAAAAGAGGGTTTTAAGAGAATTTTCTGTTCTGCTGGAGAATTTTCTGTTGCTGCAAATTTTATATGTGTTGCAAATTATTTTGCAATGTCTGCTGAAAGAAAATCATACTGTAAATGTCCATGGATGTCCTGGAGTCATTGTTATTGTTGAGTCTTTCCCTGGATCACTTCAGCAGCAACTGATGAGGATGGTATAACAGTAAGGTTAGATCTTCTCTGAAGTCATCTACATGAAGTTTTCCAAAGCAAAGTCAAAGTAAACTTTAGAGTAATTCAGAAATCACACAATTGCAAAAACTGAATGAAATTCCATGTATCCAGACTCAATATGCAGACAACATATAGACTATTTTCACAGACATTACACATATAACACCTAGCTATTACATCACAGACATGCAGGTAGACAGACTAATACTGCACATAATTAGAAACACAGAGAGGATAAGACATTGTACCATAGGTCTTCTCCTGACTACTTCTTCTATGGAGTGACATTTAGACGTATGGGTCATCTGTGAATTAGCCTATTGCTTCTCTGCCTTCTCCCCAAAAATGTCAGAACAAAGCTATCAGTTGGGACACCTGTATATACCCTTTTAAGTAAGAGTAACAACTACCTGTCTTGTAACTCATCATTTCTTTGGTTTAGCCATTGGTAAGAAAGCTTTCTCAAAAACTGGACCAGCATGCTGTAATCAAATTCCATCAGATGTTAGAAATCAGAAAATCCTTCCAGTTTTGAAAGGAAGCTAAGAGAATACCTCTTCAATGACCCTGCCTGTGTATACTTCTATAACATTAGGTAAATCTTAAAAAGGTGCCTTTGGGGCAATATGCTATATGAACATCTTTAATCCAATGGTAACTCGTATACCTTAACTGACGATCTGTATTTACTTCTAATCTCTTCTATACACTAAATTATAGTATTTCTTCTTCATTAATATTTTAATGCGAGTATATTGGTAGTTCAAACTTAGATAATCAGTTTGCTATATTCCTCATTTTGTCTTCTCTTCAGACTAATATACTAAAAAGCTAGTTAGGAAAATATGTGTTTTTTCACAAAACATTTAGAGTTCTAGTCTATATAATACACTATTTTCCAAGTATCTGGTCTTCAGTATGGCAAACATGAAGGAGGAACCAGAAATATTATCATTAAAGCTAAGTGCACCTCCAGGCATTTCTGCAGTTACCTCCTACTACTCCTCTAAGTGTCAAATATCGCTTGTTCGTATTTGCGTTAATAATTCCAAAACCATGTTACATACAAGATGTCATAATATTGCATCTTAAAGCATACATGATAACAAACAGAATTGTATTAATATTTGACCTTTGTCGAATGTAGTTAAAGAGATATTTAATGTTATTTGCATACTGTTTATTTATATTGTAATAATGTTCATATTTCTCTAAATATCTCAACATTCAGGTAACACAGACAGAACTGCATAACCTCATCTGAAAGCTCACAGATATATGAATAAAATCTTGCTAGCAGTATGTGTCTTGCATGAATGGTTATTGCGATATCATAATCTGTTTATACAGCATTACAAAATTAATATTCACTGCCTTTACTTTAGCTTATAAAATCCAGTTTAAAGCATCAAACTGAAAGAATGCCACTAATGTAAGATTCATTTATCCTGAATAGCTTTCTATTTCCTGTTTTCTTTTAACACTTATAGAATCAAAGGAAGTTACTAGGCAAATAGCCCTAGGGACCTTACAAGCCTAGGTAAGTTCTGCCCTTATTTCCATGATTAGCACCAACTGCCCTCGTCCAATAGGGACACAAGTGGAATCTTCGGGATGAAGTTACGGTTACCCATCCAATCATCCAGACTGCATTTGAATAGGGACAACTAGGTGCTCTATTTGACATGAAGTGGTAGTCTGTTCCAAAGGTGTGGTAACCTCTTAACCTCTGGGAGATGAGTCTGTCCCTCCAACATGTTCTATTACTGTCACATACCAGGTTAAGGTCTTTAGAGCGAGTAACCCATGTACTATTTGACTTATGGATATGCAGCATTTCCATAAGCAGGGTCAGAGATTGCCTTATATGCAATGCAGAGATTGCCTCTGGGTAGTCTGCATGAAACAGAATAAAATGACAGTAATTTCAGATGATCCACATAGGACAGATTCTGAAGACCTTGAATTTTCCTTGTAAGGAACTTTTGCGGTCTGTCCAATACTGCAGGTGCTTGGAAAGGTACTTACCAAAAGGGGCATTGTACTCAATTATTGGCCTCATGAGGGAAGAGTACAGGGAGGTTATAACTTCTTTTTTTCTGGAGGTAATGCCCTTACTTATTAGATGAACAAAAACAAATGCCCTTCTTACCACTGAAGAGAAATGGTGATCAAAGTTAAGGTTGCTGTCAACCTGTGTATCCAGGTCTCTCACCACTGAGTGCATACTTAAGGTGTTGCTATTGATGTGCTAGTTAGCAGGAACATCACTATTACTGAAAGGGATGATAATACATATTTTCCATTGAATTTAAGGCCATGACTTTGGCTCCAGTCATTTTTTTGTAGGATGTTGACATCATTTGGAGATTCTATGATCACTCCTAGATTGCAGTCATCAGCAAACGTTGGCAGTCACAGACCTTTAGTTTTTGCTTGTACTTCAGAGAAATACATTCCAAACAGTAGAGGTCCCAGACCTGATCCCTGTGAAAAAACATTGGTTACAGGTCTGCTGTTGGAGGTGGATTGCTCTATTGCTCCCTGTACTCTTCCCTCATGAGAGCACACCACTGTACTAACCTGAAAAAGCTTGGATGGATAGAATTCCCACACCTTCTTCACCAGTCCCAACTCATAGAGGCCTTCAAAATCCTTAAACAACCTGAGAATACCCCAGCACTAAAAAACTTAATGACTCCCTACTCCAATCTAAGCTGCCTTCGCTCAGCAAACAGACTCCTTGTCCAAACAACTAAATCTCTCAACCTAGGTGGTGACGCGCTATTTGCCAACACCACTGGTAAAATATGGAACTCTCTCCCAAATAACATCATGCTTGCAACTTCTCTAAGTCAATTCAAAATAGTCTAAAACTCCACTTCAAGTCACACTGGCTATGTCCTTGCTCAAACCCAGACTAGCTCTGTGCCATTAACTAAAACATAAACAACTAGCTAAGATGATAAGTACTTTGTATACTGTGATAAAGAAATATGTATCCTGTCTAACTCTATGTCATTATACTGCCTACCGTCCTTGCTAATATGTTATTAATGTTACATTTGTAGTAATCTCAGAAATAGTAATGGCAGTCTTGTACTTGTATGTAAATAGCCTATGTTTTTGTTAAGTTCTTTCAGCTCATTTACTGTACCTAATTATCAATGTAACTCTGTTGGAGCTTTTCTCCCTGGGCCTCCGCTGAAAAAGGACATGTATCCAGTCGGACCATCCCGGTTAACAAATGTAAAATAAAATAAATAAATAAAATAAATTTTGACCATATGTGTTTTATCAGTGAGCCAGTTAACAACCCATCTAACAATAAAAGGTTTGATACATAACTGGGTGAGTTAGTCAATGATGCTTGAGTGAGGGATAGTGTCAAAAGCCTTGGCTCGGTCTAGGTAGGCTGTATGCATATAATTCCTCTCCTCCAGGGCCTTGGTGACTGTCTCAAAGAAGTTCATCAGGTTATCAAGTTTAACAGGCATGACCTCCCTTTGACAAAAACAAACTGAGTAGGGTCAAGTGTTTGGAGATTACCTGTATCTTTGTTGATAAGGTCCATGATGATTCACTCCATGGCCTTGCAGATAAGGCTAGTCAGTCTAATAGGTCTATAGTTCCTAGGGTCAGTGGAAGCACCACTTTTGTGCAAGGGAATAACAGTGACCATTTTCGATTTAGCTGGGACAAACAAGGGGCTTAGACTATGATTGAAAAGAGTACCCAATAGTGTTGCTAATTCTTGATGGAGCCCATGAAGGACACAGACTAGGATGTTATAATTTCCCATAGATGCTGTGTTTTTGGCCTTAGAAAGGACATTTATGACCTGCTCTTTAGAGATACAAGGTAGACGACAGGTGGTAGAGATGCCATGGGGTATGTGTGGTGGGGATAGGGCAGTGAAGTTTTTACAGAACCTGTCAGCCAGCGGGTTAGCTATGTCCACAGGCTCAGTATATGTGGTATCATTAACTATTAGTTTGACACAAATCTATGCCTTTCCTTTTAGGTTATGGATATAGCTAAAAAACTCCTTATGGTTGTCCTTAGTTGAGGAATCTAATTTGGATTGATAGTTTGCTCTGGAGGACTTCACAGGAAGTCTTATTTGCTTGTTTAAACTGAGGAGATAGTGTTTCCAGTTTAGGGCTTGCTCCCTCTTACTCTTAGACAGCAATTATGGTTCCAGAGATATGAATAGTTGTTTGAACTGTTCATTTTTTAAAGGCTCAAGCCACACGTGTTGGGAGTTAAAGGATCACATTCAAAACAGCTGTACCGAAGGGACTGAGTTAATAGAATGAATGCTATCTTTCTGTAAGCAACGATGTTCATAACTAATGTGCGTTATGAAGTGAAGAGTCTTTGAAGAAGTAAAAAGGAACTTCAGCCCACCAACCCTGCTTTCAGTTTCCTGCTTATGATATGTAAGGATGTAGGAATGTAATTACATGTACCACGGTATTTAGATTATAGTTATATGTATATTTGACTCAGATATTACCTTTAATGTTTCACTTTATGACAACAGATGTA